>NC_057409.1:29741951-30041951 GCF_019320065.1 Cervus canadensis | reverse complement strand
GCAAATGGGCACTCAATGATGCTTGTGGCCTAATGTTCTCCTTCTTCTTTAGAGCCCTTCCTATTGAGTAGGGCTGACTTGTGTAACCAATAAAATATTGCAAGATATTGTGCATGGAATGTGACTCCTAAGGCCAGGCCATAAAAGACTTTGAGGTTTTTCACCTTGTTCTCTCTTGGGTCATTCACTGTAGAGCTGGGATGGTCTTCATGTCATGGAGACCCTCAGGTGGTGCAGCTAAGACCTGCTGCCACCAGGCAGCTCCGACTTCCCAGCCGTGTGAATCGGCTACCTTGACAGTGGATGTTCCAGCTCCTCTCAAGCCCTCAGGTGAATACAGCCCTAGCTGATATCTTGGTTGCAGTGTCCAGCCTGAACCACTGAAACTATGAGGTACCAAAGTATGCTGTTCTTTTAACCCACTGTGTCTTTTTTTTTTCTTTTAATGTTTATTTGTTTATTTATTTAATTTTGGCTGTGCTGAGTCTTTGTTGTTGTGCAGGATTTTCACACGGGCTACCTCCTAGTTGTGGTGCCCAAGCTTCTCATTGTGGTGGCTACTCTTGCTGCAGGCATGGGCTCCAGAGCACACGGACTTCATAGTCTTGTAGCACTCAGGCTCGGTATTAATAGCTGTGGTGCACAGGCTTAGCTTCTCTGCAGCCTGTGGGATCTTCCCAGATCAGGATTCAAACCCATGTCTCTGGCATTGGCAGGCAGATTCTTTACCACTGAGCCACCAGGGAAGCCCAAGCCACTCTGTCTTGAGATAATTTGTTGCAACCTGATTGAGAAATAATCCAAAACACTCAAACTCCTCACCATGATCCATAGGACCACAAATGGCATGCCTGACTCTTCCCAATTATACCTTAGACCTCATCTCCCAGTCTTCTCCCTCTCTTTCATGCTCCTTCGGATACACTGGCCATCCTAATTTTCCTGGAACCTTCCAGCCACACTCAGACCTCAGATACTCTGCCCTTGTGGACTTCTCTGCCTGAATCACTTTTCTCCCAGACACTCAGTTGATTCGCTCTCTGACCGCTTCCATGTCTTGTCTCAGCGAAATCCTCCCTGATCACTGTGCTTAAAATTGAAACTCTCCGCCTCACCTGACAATTCCACCTCCCTCTTCCACTTTATTTTCTTCTTATCCCTTATCACTGTTTAACATATTGTATATTTTATTTATGCATCTTCTTTATCTTTAGCTCCATGAAGACAAGGATTTTGTGGGTTTGTTCATTGCATTCTTATGGTTCAATGCCCAGCACACAGAAAACTCTCAGTAACTATTTGTAAATGAACAATAAATAAATTACTCTGTTAGCCTAAAAAAGTAGAACATATATAGGTTACTGGTAGAAAAATTAGAAATTGTGATAAACTTTTGGGATGAAATAAGAACCAGCATCTGGAAATAACAAGTACTGATATCTGCTGTATATCCTTCCTCTGTGCTCTCATCGAGGCCCTCGGACTTGTAAGGAACAGAAATCCACTCTGGCTGACCCAAACTCAGGAATGTTATCAGGGGTGGCAGTGGGCCCCAGGGAACCCTGCAAGGCACAAAGAATCTCTGGGCCTCAAGGGAACAACACTCCAGCAGACACTGAAGCTGCTCTTTCTGGCTCCGTGGGGCTTGGGGACCCTGCTCTCGTGGCATCTTGGCTTCATCTCTCCATCTGCTCCAATCTTCTGTCTCTGAAGCGCATTTCCGTTTGCTCACTCCTGAGTGCACACGTGGCCCTCCTGTCTGCCCTGGAGCCTCCGGGATTTGTCAGTCTCCCTGCTCCTTCTTTCATTGTCCCAATTCCAAGTTCCAAGATGACTCTGACTGTGCCAGCTTAGGCCAGGCAGTCTGATCAGGTAGACAGGGTCACACAGCTGTCTGAGTTTGTTAGGGCTGTGATAACAAAACACCGTAAACTGGGTGGCTCAACAACAGAAATTCATTGTCTCATGGTCCTGGGGGCCCGAAGTCTGAGATCCAGGTGTCTGCATGATTGAGTCTTCCTGAAGGCTGTGCTTCTTCCCTAGATTCTGGTGATTTGCTGGAATCTTTGGGGTTTTTTGGGTTCTACTGCATCACCATAATCTCTGCCTTCATTTTCACACGGTGTTCTCTCTGTGTGTATATGTTTATGTCCAAATTTCTTCTTTTATAAGAACAGTGTTCTACTGGATGTCAAGCCACCTTAATGAGCTTAACTTGATCTGCAAAGACCCTACTTCTAAATGATGTCACATTCACAGGTTTGGCTACTAGGGTTCCAAAAGCTTTGGTGGGGGAGGGAAACACAGTTCAACCCATGACAGTCACATGAACTTATTAATAGTAGGTTTGTACCTTCAAGTGGGTCTGAGTAGTGGAAGCAATGATATATATGTCAGACCAACATTGTTTTCTGTGTAAATATTTTATTTGTGCAAAAATGGAATCGTACAGCATAGATTTCCGTTAACAATAAATTATGAAAATTTTCTCCTATTGATATCATACTTTACCTTATTTTTTAATGGTTGCACAGCATTATGCTATGTGAAAATACTGAAATTTATTTAAGCAATCCCTTATTATTAGATTTCTTCCAATTTTGTGTTATCTTGTATAACACTGCAGTGAGTATATTCGTCTCTAAATCTTTGTACATGCTGATAATTATTTCTTTAGGATAAATTACTGGAAGTAGAAATAGCTTTCCAAGAGTATGGCATTTGATAAGAATTTGATATTTATTATTAAGCCGATTTCCAGGAAGTTTGTTGTAAATGACTGTCTCCCAACTCTTTGCTAGTATCAAGGAGAGTATTTTTGGTCAAACAAAGTCAAGCGTACAAAATACCTTACAGTGGTTTTAATGTCTATTTTTGGAGTGAGATTGAATTTTTATGCTCATATTCTATAGTCATATGCACTTCTTATTGGGAGGAATTGTCCATTCATTTACTTCCTTAATTTTCTGTTGGAAACTTCTTTTTACATTGATTTGTATTAATTTTCCACCTTAGTGATATTAATCTATTGTGTATTGTAGCTATTTTTGTGGCTTCAGTTAATTTTTTATTTTGTTTACGATGCTTTTAAAAAAGATTTGTTGATTTATTTTTGGCCGAGAGCAGGCTATTTCTAGTTGCAGCAGGTGGGGGTGCTCTCTAGGTGCGGTGCATGGGCTTCTCGTTGTGGCGGCTTCTCTTGTGGAGCCCAAGCTCTGGGCGCATGGGCCTCAGTGGTCGCAGCATGCAGGCTCCGTGGTTGCGGCGCGCCGTGTTCGTTGCCCTGCAGCATTTGGGATCTTCCCGGACCAGGGATCGAACCCGTGTCCCCTGCATTGGCGGGTGGATTCTTAACCATTGAACCATCAGGGAAACCCTACAATGCTTTTGAAATACAGAAAATTGAACTCTAATTTTCCTTTCTGGTTTCTTTCAGTTCTCTTATGCTTAGAGAGTTTCTCCATTCATAGAGGGGATAAACAATCATGTATATTTCTTTTTATCTTTTTCCCCAGTGGTGGGTATTTTTACATTACAAATATTGATCTGTATGCTCTCATTACCTCTGGTAGATTCAATATGACTGCAAATTCCTTGCTGCTGTTACTTTTTAGAGGTGGAATCTAATTCTCCTCTTCTTGAATCTGGCGTTAGTGACTTGATTACCCAATTGAATGTGGGAGGACTAATATCCTGGAAATTCTGAAGCTAGGTTGTACTCTTGCTGCACAGGCTAATGGAATCTTGAGTCTCCATGTAAGAAGTCTGATTACCTTAAGCCACCATACAGGAGAGGTTACGTGTAAACACTTGACCATCCCAGCTGAGCCCAGAATTCTAGCCAGTTGCACCAACACAGACCAGGTATCAGCCAGTTACCTCTAGCAACACTAAATGGAGTGGAAGAATCACCTGGTCAAGTCCTGCCCAAGTTCTTGACCTATAAACTCATGAGACAAAACATGTACAGTTGTTGTTTTAAGGCATTACGTTGCAGTGCAGTTTGTTACACAACAGTAGATAACTGGAACATTACCTCTTGCCTAAGGTACCATAACAGAAGCTGTAAGGTACAGAAAAAAGTACTGTAATTGCCAGAAAATGGAAGAGCCAAGAGCTTCCACAGGAGTATTCTCATCAATTGGTAATGACTGATGATATTAAAAGCAACAAGGTTTGCAGCTGACATGTACTTTGAAGCAGAAAAAAAAGGCAAATAATCCCAACTCCAGCACATTTTGAGAAAAAAAAAAACAAACCTTTTTTAAATAATTGAAATCTACGGAGCAGTTTTAATGTGCCATACCGAGCACTAAGCCCTTGACACAGATTTTCCTCATTTGATTCCCAACAGACTCCCTGTGAGTAGCTGCCATTACTGTCCCCATTTTATAGATGAAAAAATGGAGGCTTCGAGAGATTCAATAACATCTCCATGATTGCAGAGGTAGAACTAGGACCTGAATCCTTGTGTCTGTGGGGCTTCCCCAGTGGCTCAGTAAGCAAAGAATCCGCCTGCAATGCAAGAGACACGGGAGATGTGGGTTTGATTCCTGAGTTGGGAAGATCCCCTGGTGGAGGAAATGGTGACTCACTCCAGTATTCTTGCCTGGAGAATTCCATGGACAGAGGAGCCTGGCGAGATATAGTCCGTGGGGTTGCAAAGAGTCAGATACGACTGAGCATGTGGCACATAATAGGATTTGAATCCTTTTGTCTGAGCCTGCACACTTGGCCACAGGCCTTACCTCCTTTCCTCTGGCTTGGAGTGAGGGTGATACTCTCTATCACCTTGTGGAAAGCACCCCTTTATCAAGGGACAGGTTTGGATGCCTTCTTCCCTACCAGCTCCTGCCATTTAGATGTCTCCAGGAAACTCTCCAACTTTTCTTACAGATCTTATAAACCTGTGGTTCTTAAAGTTGAACCATGATCCTGCAACATGGACAATGCAAAGGAAACCAAGTGATCCATCTGAGCTGGAGATTCAGAGTGACCTTTCCCACCCAGCGTCCTCTGGTTCCAGACACTTGGAGAGATGGGGTGCAGTCACTTAGACAGGAGGTCCTAATGCAAGGGTTCTTGTCTGATTCACCCCTGAAGCCAACACAATGCTGGGCTCCTTGGGACATGTCTGTGCCTCAGTTACAGCAAACTCAACTGAGACCCCAGCCCTCTTAGACCCTCAAATCATTTTGGAAAGTTTCCTAGAGTACTGTCTTACCCAAGTCCTGGAAAAAGGCCATGAGGTTATTTCTTTCTGCCTTATCCCTAAGGACACTGCCGCAGCCATTGACCTCCATGATATTCCTACTGGGTACCGCCATCCATGAGGTCGAAAAGAGTCGGCCATGAGTGAGGGATTGCGCATGCGCGCACCACTGCCTTTGCCACCAATTCTATGTACATCTGTGATCTCAAGGGAGGAGATGCTATCTGCTCTGCTGCCGGGTCCCATGCAGGTATCAGCCTCTTCTCTCAGCCACTACAGCATCACTGAGATCGGGCTGTAACCTTAGGGAGACTTTCCTCTAAGTCTGGGATTAATGAAAGAAATTAGGAAAGCTGAGAATTATCAAAATCCTTTGCTCATCCTTTGGATCAGTTTCCTTCCTGGGCCCCTGCTTGGCTCCACTGACAAAGGGCAGTCACCCCCAGCCCAACACGCACTCACACCAGAAATATCCCAGGACTGTTCTTGGTCTTGAGGTGCCAACTGAGGAAACATTCTATTCAGGAAAGAACAAATACTCTTTTTTTTCTTTTTCTTTACTTCCTTATACAAATCCCTCCTCCTTATATCCTTATGGCTAGCATCCCATTAAATTTGTGCCAGGATGATTGACAATGAGATTATCCTTTGTTTCAAGGACAAGCCCTCCTCTCTTCCCCCAGAGGTATGTGTCTTGCCCAGAAAAGACAACCACAGAATGGTCTGACCTCAGTCCATTCATCTGGTTTCTCCAGTCTTACCCACATGCCCCTTATTAATGAATGGGAATGAATGAACCCACCCAAACCAAGGTACTACCCTGATTCTAACCAGTAAACTCCACACCCAGCATCTCCTTAAGCATTCAGAGGGTTTCCCCTTCAAGGTATAGCCTGTAAATTCTTAGCACAAATCTCAGTCCCGTGAATACCAGCCTCCCCTCCTTGGGCTGTAGTTTGCTTCCGAAACCCAAGCTCATTAATCACTCTGCTGCCTGCCAGGCCCTTCCTGCTGGCCACTGTTCCTCTGACCCTCCCTGTCAATCTGTCTTCCTGGTCCCAGCCCCTGGCAGAGCAAGGAGGGAGGTTGACACCTGTTGGAGTGGGGTGGACAAAATCAATTAACGGGAGAAGATTCTCTCCCACTTCCCTGCCTTGTCCTCCACCATTTCAGCCCCCTACTTGTCAAGAGGATGCTAGGATTAAAATTCTTCTCCCCTGGGATTGGCCAAGGGGAAGTGGTGGCAAGAGGAAGTGGGAAAGAATTTAGGGGAAAACAACAACAGTGGTTGGAGAGCCCTGCAGTGCTCTGGCGGCTCTCGACTGCTGGCTACAGCAAGCCCGTGAAAAAGTTCTCCAACTTGGACCCAGATCCCCATGGAGAGACAACCCAAATGGGAGCCAAAAAGAGACAGAAAACGATGCTTTGTTGGAGGTCTCGTTGCCTTATTTTCTCTAAAGCCCGCCGCCTAATTTCCTCAAGGCCCTGGTCCCAGAAGCATGAATGAAGCAAGTAACTGGTGTCTCAGTTGGACAAAAATTGTAAAGTAGGCCACTCCAGCCTTCTCTGAGCTCCTGGCAGTATTAGCTCTTTGTGCTAAAAGGAGCAGCTGCAAGGGCCTCCGTTCCACTCCTGGGGAACTGGCTTTAACGGTGACCTGCTGGGAACAGTGCTCCATCCTTTGTCATTTAAAGCCTTCACGACTCACATGGTAGGAATTGCAGGCCGGATAAGAAAGGAGGGTGTCCTAGGCAGGCAGGTAGAGGGGATATTTTTAGGCAGCCAGAACCTGGGAGAACCCATCAAATCACAGAGGCCCGCCCACTCCACCTGTGTGTCAGCTTTAAATTTGGATTGAATTTTTTGGTGGCACAAAAGAGTCAGTGCCTTCTGCCACTGGGGGGGACCCATTCTCCCACTTTGCTGTCTCCGCATATTCCGCCTTCCAGCATCCAGCTGGCTCCTGCTCTGCCTGAAGAACAGGCGGCCAGACCAGCCTCGCCAGACTGGCCATCTGTCCCAGCTGAGGGTGAGGGTCCCGCCCGTCCCAGGGCGTCCCAGGGCTGCTGATGCAGCTGTCCCGGAAAGGTCTTAGAGTCTGTGTTCTCACGGATGCCGCTAATAAGATGTGGATGCTGGCGGAATGACTTCTCCCATTGCCAGAAAGCCAGGCCAAGTCCCCAGTCTCTGCCTGTTTCAGGAAACAATATTGGGTAGGTGACCTGAGGGAGACTGAAGGGGGATGGAATTGTCAAGAGGCATGGTCCCTATTCTTGGCTCTGCCTCTCGGTGACCATGTGATCTTGGGAATCATTTCCCTTCTCTGAGCCTCAGTTTCCTCGACCCAGCAAAATGAGAAAGTGAGATAGGATGTATCTGGATTTCCTTCTTATGAATCCAATATCTCCAAAGATGATCAAATAAGTCTTTGTATCATCCAGGCAAAATCTACAATGAGTCAGTGGAATTAGCAACTGTGACAAGTGTCCATATTCGATGCTCATAATATTCTTAATATTTTAGGCAGAAATGTTTTGTTGTATTTGGGGAAGGTGGGCTGGTGGGGAAGGCTGGGTAGTGCCTTATTCTATTTTGCTGGTACAGACACAGCCAAAGGGTTTGCATTAATTTGGGTGGACTGGCATCCAAAGTGCTTCTATCTCTCATCTGCTCTGAGGTGACCGAAGATTCTATTCTTGTTTCATGTGTATCAGTTAGATGATTTTTTATTGCAAGGGATAGAAAACCCAACTCTATTTATTTTTTTTGACACAGCACAAGGGATCTTTGTTCCCCAACCTGGGATCGAACCCATGCCCCCTGCAGTGGAATCGAACCCATGCCCCCTGCAGTGGAAGCATGGAGTCTTAGCCACTGGACCACCAGGGAAGTCCATGGAAAACCCAACTCTAGTGGATTAAAGCTAAGCAAAGAAAATGTATTGCCTTAAGTGCCTGAACCATTGTCACTAAATTACATTTTGTTTCTCACTTCCCAGTCCTGCATTCTCTGTATTTTCTCAAGTCTTAAGTAGAATCTCCCTTTATGATCACAAGAGAACATCCAAAAGCTTCCAGGCTTGCATACAACTGTTCTAAAGTTCATGTCACTTAAGACAACTTGAAGTAAAAGAAAAAAAAAAATCTCAGTGTCTTATGACAAAAAAAGAGAGAGAGAGATAACTTGAGTTGCAAACAACAGGAAATTTGACTCAAGTTAGTGTAATCAGTAAGAAAAAAATTCAGCTCACCCAAAACGAAATCCAAAGATACAATGAGATCCAGACTGGCTAATTAAGTGCCTCAACAGTGTCATTAGGAGCCAAGTTTTTTTCTGCTCCTTGTTTCCAGTATCAATTTTTCTCTTAGAAGAAGAGCCCTTATGGTCACATAATAGCTATTGAAATTTCAAGTGTCATATCCAGACATTGCAAGGTGCAGGAAAAGAAGTAAAACCACCTGTTCCTATGGCTCTTTCTTCCAAAAAACAAAATGTCCCCTAGAATCTCCTAAAAGACTTCTTATATTTTATGGTACAGAATTGCCCCACTTGCCCATTCATTCCTCAACCAACCACTGACAAGTTGGATAAAATTACGGTGTTACTCAGATCAGTGGTTTTCAGCCAGGGAACATGTCTCACAGTGGCCATTTGACAATATCCAAAGACAGTCTTGCTGTCATAAATGCAGTGAGGGGCGCTACTGGCATCTACGTGGGTGGAACACAGAACTCTCCATGGTGCTGAGGTTGAGAAACCCTTGCTTAGACAAGCATCAGGGGTGCAATGACTACTAGAGAATCAACCTTGATGTCTTCTACAATGTTCTGTCTGGAACTCATCAGCAGTCTTTGTTTCCAGTATTTCTAACAAAATCTTCCTATATTTTCTCATTCTGACTGCATTTCACATCCGTCTCTGAACCAACTACTGTGTGCAGGAGAATTAGGTGCAATGATTGGTTTAAGCCTATATTACATGTTCTACCTCTGAGCCAGGAATGAGTTAACTCTATGTAAAGATATGGACTGAGGATTGGAGAAGAAAGGGCAATACCCCAGAGAGAATTAGGAATGGTCATCAAGATGAGGTGCATAGAAACTAGTCAGCAAAAACAAAAACAAACAAAACCCCAGCTGCCCACTACCCCACCCCTCTCACTGACAGACTAGAGAGGCAAGAACTGTGTTTGTCCTTTGACTCTGAATAGCAGCAGCAGCAGAAGGCAGTCAATGGGATTGTCTCGGAACACTCAAGGCTGGCTCCTGTGAATTGCTCATTCCATGTGGTGGATAGAAGTTCTGTGGCTTTAATTACCTCCATCCAGGCAGCACTTTTCACCTAAGGAAATGCTCAGTCAACCTGGCAAAGTGAAAACAAGACTAGCAGAAAAGGAGAAGGGAGAGGAGGAAATAGCAGTGTACAGTGGTGCAGAGAGGGAGAGCTTGGGTACAGGGGTTCTGTGTATCCCCAACTCTGGATGACTTCTCTGCTCTGGAACTGGGCTCTATGGACCATATCACCCAGGCCCCCTTGTCCTCTGTCTTCCAGTTGGCTTTGGTCAATGGCTGGCAACTTCAAGAGATGAAAAGAAAGGAGGAGAGAGAGACTTGCATATTTACTCCTCCCAATTCCTGCTGGCTTTGCCATGGTCTGGGGGTGTCTACAACTCTTCTTCTGTGCTTCTGTTGGGTGATTCCCCTTCCATGGTGCCACATTCATTTAAGCTCCATAATACTATCTTCTCCCTGTGTCCTCAGGCCTAAAGGTAACTCAACACTCCCCACTGGTTCTCTTAATCTTATATTGAATACATCTACACATCTGTATATTGAATCTTCATTAGTCTCTGAGTGTGTTGTCTGAACATCCAAAGGAGCCTGCTGCAACAGACTGGTGGCAGGTGCAAAGTTTACTCATGCCAGATGGTCACACTAGGGTATGATGTGCCTTGATCACACCGAATATTCCATGAGCCTCAATAATAGGCTCTCACACCTGTTCCTTCAGTTCAGTTCAGTCGCTCAGTTGTCTTCCACTCTTTGTGATCCCACAGACTGCAGCACGCCAGGCCTCCCTGTCCATCCCCAACTCCCGAAGCTGCTCAAACTCATGTCCCTTGAGTTGGTGATGCCATCCAACCATCTCAGCCTCTGTCATCCCCTTCTCCTCCTGCCTTCAGTCTTTCCCAATATCAGGGTCTTTTCCAATGAGTCAGTTCTTCGCATCAGGTGGCCAAAGTATTGGAGTTTCAGCTTCATCATCAGTCCTTCTGATGAATATTCAGGATTGATTTCCTTTAGGATGGACTGGTTGGATCTCCTTGCAATGCAAGGGACACTCAAGAGTCTTCTCCAACACCACAGTTCAAAAGCATCAATTTTTCAGCTCTCAGCTTTCTTTACAGACCAACTCTCACATTCATACATGATTACTGGAAAAGCCATAGCTTTGACTAGACGGACCTTTGTTGGCAAAGTAATGTCTTTGCTTTTTAATAATCTGCTTAGGTTGGTCATAGCTTTTCTTCCAAGGAGCAAGCATCTTTTAATTTCATGGCTGCAGTCACCATCTGCAGTGATTTTGAAGTCCCCCAAAATAAAGTCTCTCACTGTTTCCATTGTTTCCCCATCTACTTGCCATAAAATGATGGGACCAGATGCCATGATCTTAGTTTTCTGAATGCTGAGTTTTAAGCCAACTTTTTCACTCTCCTCTTTCACTTTCATCAAGAGGCTCTTTAGTTCCTCTTCACTTTCTGCCATAAGGGTGGTGTCATCTGTGTATCTGAGGTTATTGATATTTCTCCCGGCTATCTAGATGCCAGCTTGTGCTTCTTCCAGCCCAGTGTTTCTCATGATGTACTCTGCATATAAGTTAAATAAGCAGGGTGACAATATTCAACCTTGATGTACTCCTTTTCCTATTTGGAACCAGTCTGTTGTTCCATGTCTAGTTCTAACTGTTGCTTCCTGACCTGCATACAGATTTCTCAAGAGGCTGGTCAGGTAGTCTGGTATTCCTATCTCTTTAAGAATTTTCCACAGCTTTTTGTCATCCACACAGTCAAAGGCTTTGGCGTAGTCATTAAGCAGAAGTAGATGTTTTTCTAGAACTCTCTTGCTTTTTTGATGATCCAACGGGTGTTGGCAATTTGATCTCTGGTTCCTCTGCTTTTTCTAAAACCAGCTTGAACATCTGGAATTTCACGGTTCACATACTGTTGAGCATTACTTTGGGAAGCCTAATCATTAAAACCCTTGGGGTTTAAGGCTTATTCTCCCTCTCTCTTCCTAGTCTCCGCCAACCTGTTTACCCTATTGTCTAAGCAAGTAGAAAGTGTGCTGTGCTTAGTCGCTCTGTTGTGTCCAACTCTTTGTGACCCCATGGGCTGTAGCCCGCCAGGATACTCTGTCCATGGGATTTCCCAGGGAAGAATACTGGAGTGGGCTGCCATTTCCTTTTCCAGAGGATCTTCCCAACCCAGGGACCAAACCCAGGTCTCCTGCATTGTAGGCGGATTCTTTACCGTCTGAGCCACCAGGCAAGCCCAAGAATACTAGAGTGGGTAGCCTATCCCTTCTCCAGGGAACCTTCCTGACCCAGGAATTGAACCAGGATCTCCTGCATTGCAGGTGGATTCTTTACCAGTTGAGCACCAGGGAAGCCCCAGAAAGTGTGTTAATCAGGTTATATATGTAATGGTACCTGCCATTACTTGAATACTTATAATATATCAGACACTGTGTCAAACACTTAATATGTCTTATCTCATTTAATCTACACAACAAGCTTATGGGTTAGATAATATTTTCCCCATTTAGAAAAAGAGGGAACTGAAGTTCAGAGAGTTCAGTAATTTGCCCAAGATCAAACAGCCATTATGTGGCTATGGTGGTTAATAATAGCAGTCACCAATGTTTCCAACTCTCTTCCCCTTCCTGGATACATGGAAAAATATATTTACCATCTCTCTTTGCAACTGCTCAGAGTTTTGTGGATAATGTTGCCAACGGATGGTAACTTCAGGTAACAAGGTACTCCTGGGCTGACACCTTTCAGAGCCGGCATGTGGTCCTCAGTGCCTGATTTCTTTGTCACTGAACTCACAGGAGCATGTGTCGAGATGGGTGTGCCATGAGACCAAAGCAGCCTGGACCTCTGAGCCACTACATGAAGGCAGCTGACCCTCAGAGTCACTAGGACTGGTACTAACTTGGTGAAAAGGTCAAATAAACTTTCATTGCATGAAGAAAATGAAAATGTGGTGCTGTTTGTTATTGCAGCATAACCTAACCATTCAAAAAATGGAATATATAAACAGCTTGGCCACTAAACAGCTGTATGACTTCAGAGATTGGTTACAATATGGGCCTCAGTTTCCCAGTTTGTAAAATGTTTGCTTGGGATGAGAGGAGCAATGTGGCTCACTCTTATTTACCATTCTATGAAATACTCTGTGGGAGCCTGAATTTGAGCCACAGTCTTACATGTGAATGGAAAACGAGTCTCTGGTTTCCCTCTCACTGCGTGTTATGGTCACCTGATACTGGACCAGCATGTCCTCTTCCTCTCCACGGCTCCTGACCGGTGTCTGAAACCACCCACACGGTCTCCTCTCTCTGCCACATCCTCAGCCTGGAGCCATCTGTTGGGGTTTTCAGTTTGGGGATGCTCCTGGAGGGGAAATGACTAGCCAGTCTGCTCCGTGTCAACCACAACCTTGCTGCCCACAGCTTGTACCTATGACTGAGCAGCCTTCTCTGAGCTCTTTTTCCGGGAAGGCAAATGATATCATTAAATATTCAAAAAGCCCACAACGAGGGCCGTTGACATGATAGAAGGAAGCTGCTTCTCAATTGTCCTGAGAGGGCAGTTGCCTGCTCAGAGTCAGGGACAAAGGGGGAGGTGGTCTCAGCAGAAGAGTCCCCAGGATCCTCTGGATGTGCCTCTGATATGTCCACCCCACATCTGGCCCCAGAACATGAGGGTTTTTGTTCTCATGCAGACAAAGCCCTCCACTGACCCATCCTCTTTGCAACATATTATCTTGTTCCAGTGACACGTGACTATGGGCATCTGAGATGTACAAATACAAACATAGCCCCAAATGGAAAGGTAATCTGTATTTATACTACAAACTGGTTTACAAACTCCCCTGGTTTACAGTATACAATGATGCCCACACTCTGTAACCTTTAGCCATGTACATAGGCATAACCCATTTTAACAGAGAGCCCGCTAATGCAATGTGGCTTTTTAAAAAGCCTGTTTTAAATGGCCAGCCAATGTGCACATGTAGATCGATAGCCAGACAGATAGAAATATTGATTTTTAGATACACATGTAGCAATAATAAAACCTTGAATTTATATACCTTCTTTCCCCTGGGGGATTCTCAGGGTATGTCACATCTCCCCTTCAGGGATAGCAAAAAAGTCTGACTGTGCTTGTGATGTGATGTGGAATTTTGGAATTAATATAAACACAAGGAAAGCCCCATCACATCCTGGTTTATGTCACCCTGTATCTCATACACCTTGAGCATCTGAATTCATAGACCTTCCAAAATGAGGGAGGCTTGGGTTCTATAAATCGTAAGAAGAAAATGTAATGTGAAGCCATCCATGTGCATGCTATAACACCATGTTCTAAAGAATGTCACCTGGAGTTAAAAAGGTTGTATCTGCAGTTCCTGCCATAGTTATCATTTCTACATCTTCTGATCAGATGTGGTTATTGACAGAAAGTTGTTACATGAGGATCTGTGTCAAAATCCGTTAAGCTATCTGCCATGTTGTGATTTATAGGAAAGATAAAATTTGGTCAATCAGACAAGAAAAGAAATATGAACTATTTCTCACAGATATTTGGTCATCATCCACACTTCCTTGCTCATAACTCCATAAACCCTTGGAATTTTCTGAGTGATAATAGCAACAGGATAATATTTGGTCTCTCATCTTCAGTTCCTGTAAACACTTCAGAAAAGGTAACTTTTGGATCCTATCCAAGGGTGGGAGCTGGTTGCCAGGAGAAGAAGCCAAGTGACGAGAGGGCTGGAATTTTTAGTCCCACCCTTCGATTTCTGGGGAGGAGAGAACCTTGCAGTTGAGTCAATGCCATTGGCCAATGGATTTAAACAATCATGACTATGTAGTGAAGCTTCCATTAAAACTCAAAAAAAAAAAAAATAGCAGGGTTTGGAGAGCTGCTTGGTTGGTAATCCATAGAGATGTGGGGAGAGATGTGCCCCTGGAGAAGGCATGGAAGCTCCCTTCCCCTCCCCTATACCGTGCCCTCTGTGTCTCTGGTTGTTGGTTTGTATCCCTTACCATCCTTTTTATAATAAATCAGTAAGACAACACGTAAGTGGGTTTCCCTGAGTTCTGTAAATGATCTTAGGAAATTAATTGAATCTTAGGAGGGGGTTGTGGAAACCTCTGATGTATAGTCAGTCAAAAGTACGGTTAACAACCTAGACTTGTGACTGACATCCGAAGGCAGTCTTGTGGGACTGGGCCTTTTACCTGTGGCATTTGATGCTATCTCCAGGTAGATAATGTCAGAAATGAGTTATATTTTCAGACAGCCTGCTGGTGTCAGAGAGCTGCTTGTTGTGGTGGTGAAACCTAGACACACACACACACACACAATTCAGGAACCGTATTTACTATCCATTTAAGGTTTGTGCACTTGAGTGTGTATAAGTAACTGCTAGGCTGTGCTTAGTCACTCAGTCATGTCCCACTCGTTGTGACCCCATGGACTATAGCCTGCCAGGCTCCTCTGTCCGTGGGGATTCTCCAGGCAAGAACACTGGAGTGGGTAGCTGTTTCCTCCTCCAGGGGATCTCCCCAACCCCAGGATCAATCCCAGGTCTCCCACATTGCAGGTGGATTCTTTACCTCATAAGCCTCCAGGGAAGCCTCCTCAACAAATCGTACAACCTCTTCCCATCACCATTGCCCTACTTTAACACGCTGTCACACTTCTGCCTCTCTAATCTCAAGACTACCTCTCTCTCCTGGTCCTGTCATTCAGCAATCCCCTTTATATACACTGTAGTTGTGTACTCCAGAAAAACTAGCCTAGTCAACCTTCTCTTCCAATACACTTACGTGACAAATGGATGTGTGTGCATGATTATATAGAATAAACAAAGCACCAACTTTGTAGGAAGAAAGGCCTGGATCTGGATCCTAGGCATGTCCCATAGTGCAAGCTACTTGACCTTTCTGAGTCTTAGTTTCCTATCTAGAAAATGGGGCCACCGATCCCTACATTAGAGAGTTGTGGTAAGACAGGAATTTGTTGTTGTTTAGTCTCTTAGCAGTGTCCTACTCTTTGCAACCCCATAGACTGCAGCATACCAGGCTTCCCTGTCCATCACCATCTCCAACAGTTTGTAAAAACTCATGTCCATTGAGTCAGTGATGCCATCCAAACATCTCATCCTCTGTTGTCCCCTTCTCCTCCTGCCTTCGATCTTTCCCAGCGTCAGGGTCTTTTCCGATGAGTCAGCTCTTCATATCAGGTGGTCAAAGTATTGGAGCTTCACCTTCAGCATCAGTTCTTTCAATGAAGATTTAAGGTTGATCTCCTTTAGGATTGACTGGTTGGATCTCCTTGCTGTCCAAGGGACTCTCAAAAGTCTTCTCCAGCACCACAGTTTAAAGGCATCAGTTCTTCAGTGCTCAGACTCTTTTTATTGTCCAGCTCTCACATCCATACATGACTACAGGAAAAACCATAGCTTCAACTATGCAGACGTTTGTAGAGAATGGAATAAGTACATGCATATCAAGGAACCATCTAACATTGCTCGACAGAAGCATGGATTAGTGCTAGGTAAGAAGGAATGCAAAAGTAGGAAGTCAAGAAACACCTGGAGTAACAGGCAAATTTGGCCTTGGAGTACAGAATGAAGCAGGGCAAAGGCTAATAGAGTTTTGCCAAGAGAACGCACTGGTCATAGCAAACACCCTCTTCCAACACACAAGAGAAGACTCCACACATGGACATCACTAGATGGTCAATACCAAAATCAGATTGATTATATTCTTTGCTGCAAAAGATGGAGAATCTCAATACAGTCAGCAAAAACAAGACCGGGAGCTGACTGTGGCTCAGATCATAAAGTCCCTATTGCCAAATTCAGACTTAAATTGAAGAAAGTAGGGAAAACCACTAGACCATTCAGGTATGACCTAAATCAAATCCATTAAGATTATATATGGAAGTGAGAAATAGATTCAAGGGATTAGATCTGATAGACAGAGTGCCTTATGAACTATGATAGAGGTTCATGACATAGTACAGGAGACAGGGATCAAGACCATCCCCAAGAAAAAAGAAATGCAAAAAAGCAAAATGGCTGTCTGAGGAGGCCTTACAAATAGCTGTGAAAAAAAAAAAGAAGTGAAAAACAAAGGAGAAAAGGAAAGATATACCCATTTGAATGCAGAGTTCCAAAGAATAGCAAGGAGAGATAAGAAAGCCTTCCTCAGAGATCCGTGCAAAGAAATAGAGGCAAACAACAGAATGGGAAAGACTAGAGATCTCTTCAAGAAAATTAGAGATAGGAAGGGAACATTTCATGCAAAGATGGGCTCAATAAAGGACAGAAATGTTATGGACCTAACAGAAGCAGAAGATATTAAGAAGAGGTGGCAAGAATACATAGAACTGTACAAAAAATATCTTCATGACCCAGATAATCATGATGGTGTGATCACTCTAGAGCCAGACATCCTGGAATGTGAAGTCAAGTGGGCCTTAGGAAGCATCACCACAAACAAAGCTAGTGGAGGTGATAGAATTCCAGCTGAGCTATTTCAAATCCTAAAAGGTGACACTCTTAAAGTGCTACACTCAGTATGCCAGCAAATTTGGAAACTCAGCAGTGGCCACAGGACTGAAAAAGGTCAGTTTTCATTCCAATCCCAAAGAAAGGCAATGACAAAGAATGTTCAAACTAACACACAATTGCACTCATCTCACATGCTAGTAAAGTAATGCTCAAAATTTTCCAAGCCAGGCTTCAACAGTACATGAACTGTGAACTTCCAGATGTTCAAGCTGATTTTGGAAAAGGCAGAGGAACCAGAGGTCAAGTTGCCAACATTCACTGGATCATTGAAAAAGCAAGAGACTTCCAGGAAAAATCTATTCCTGCTTTATTGACTATGCCAAAGCCTTTGACTGTGTGGATCACAATAAACTGTGGAAAATTCTGAAAGAGATGGGCATACCAGACCACCTGACCTGCCTCCTGAGAAATCTGTATGCAGGTCAGGAAGCAACAGTTAGAAATGGACATGGAACAACAGACTGGTTCCAAATAGGAAAAGGAGTACCTCAAGGGTGTATATTGTCACCCTGCTTATTTAAATTATATGCAGAGTACATCATGAGAAACACTGGGCTGGAAGAAGCACAAGCTGGAATCAAGATAGCTGGGAGAAATATCAATAACCTTAGATACACAGATGACACCACCGTTATGGCAGAAAGCAAAGAAGAACTAAAGAGCCTCTTGATGAAAGTGAAAGAGGAGAGTGAAAAAGTTGGCTTAAAACTCAGCATTCAGAAAACTAAGACCATGGCATCTGGTCCCATCATTTTACGGCAAATAGATGGGGAAACAATGGAAACAGGGAGAGACTTTATTCTGGGGGGCTTCAAAATCACTGCAGATGGTGACTGCAGCCATGAAATCAAAAGATGCTTACTGCTTGGAAAGAAAGTTATGACCAACCTAGATAGCATTTTAAAAAGCAGAGACATTATTTGCCAACAAAGGTCCACCTAGTCAAGTATGGTTTTTCCAGTAGTCATGTATAGATGTGAGAGTTGGACTATAAAGAAAACTGAGTGCCGAAGAATTGATGCTTTTGAACTGTGGTGTTGGAGAAGACTCTTGAGAGTCCCTTGGACTGCAAGGAGACCCAACCAGTCCATCCTAAAGGAAATCAGTCCTCAATATTCATCAGAAGGACTGATGTTGAAGCTGAAACTCTAATATCTTGCACATCTAATGCGAAGAGCTGACTCATTGGAAAAGACCCTGATGTTGGGAAAGACTGAAGGAAGGAGGAGAAGGGGATGACAGAGGCTGAGATGGTTGGATGGTATCGCTGACTCTTGGACATGAGTTTGAGTAAACTCCAGGAATTGGTGATGGACAGGGAGGACTTTCGTGCTGCAGTCCATGGGTTTGCAAAGAGTCAGACACAAAGAGCAACTGAACTGGAGTAAGAAGGATCTTGCTGCAAATTCCTTGCTTATGGGAATGTTTGCAGTTCTTTCGGGCAAGATAACTCCTTACTAGTGAATATAAGATTCTGTGCCTCCTTGAGAATGATCTTCTCTGAGCATTTTCACTGACAGTTAGTCCTAGCTAGGGTTGGCAAGATTTGTGCAATTCACACATACTTGTGAAATTGAAAAGCATTATCTCTTACTGACACACCATAATGACGGTAGTAAACAGGGAAGCCTCTGTTCTAATAAACAAGTAATTAAAGTTGACAATAAATGTGTAAACATGATGCTAATTAGCAAATCCTCTCATAGCTGTTCCCAGTTTGTAGACATGTTTGGGAATGTGGATAAGACCAGGCACTGTGTTCTCATCCATAGATACATGAATATGTGGGCAATGGGTGCCACCTTTTTGGTCAATCCTTTTTTATTTTTCCTTTCTTTTTCTCTGGTAGAAAGTATTATATTTTTAAGTAAAGAAAATGAGTTCATTTTTAGCATCTTTGTTTCCAATGTAATCTCTTTAAACTCAGATTTCCTGTAACCTTAAGTGAAAGTCGTTCCTTCGTATTCCACTCTTTGCGACCCCATGGACTATATAGTCCATGGAATTCTCTAGGCCAGAATACTGAAGTGGGTAGCTGTTCCCTTCTCCAGGAGATTTTCCTAACCCAGGAATCGAACCCAGGTCTCCCGCATTGCAGGCAGATTCTTTACCAGCTGAGCCTCTAGGGAAGTCCCAGAATACTGGAGTGGGTAGCCTATCCCTTCTTCAGGAGATCTTCCCAACCCAGAACCCAAACTGGGGTCTCCTGCATTGCAGGTGGATTCTTTACCAGCTGAGCTACCAGGAAAGCCCATGGGAGACTGTAATTCATTACATAAAGTGCCTTTAGATATGGGGACACTGGCCTCATTACCTGAGTTCTTTCCAAACTTAGATATGGAGACATGGTTTGTCAATCCTCAGGATTTGGGAATGATGAGTGATATAAAGCTGAAAGGAGAAGGTGGTTAAGATTAACAAACAGTCTTAAACTAACAATAATAAACATTTTAAATAATAAATATTTCTGTATGTATCTATTTATTTGGCTATGTTGGGTCTTTGTTGCAGCACATGGGGTCTTTGTTGCCTCCTGTGGATCTTTCCTTGGGGCACATGGACTCTCTGGTGGTGGCATGCAGCCTCAGTACTTGAGGCATGTGGGCTTAGCTACTCCATGGCATGTGGGATCTCAGTTCTCTGACCAGGGACTGAACCTGTTGCCCCTGCATTGCAAGGCAGAGTCTCAACCACTGGACCACCTGGGAAGCCCCAACAAATTCTCTTTACTGAACCAAGAAGTGGGCCACAAAGGGGACAGTGACCCAAATGGAGGTTCTATCCTGCTCGCAGGTAGAAGAGCGGTAGTTTGGAGCTTTTCTTCCAAAGCAGAAAGCATTTTCATTTATTCTTCCCTAGAGATGGGTTGCAAAATTATTTTTCAAAAAGGAGCAGCCACAATTAATTTCTTAGTCATGAGGAAATACCCTGATGCCCTAACTATAAATATTTTTTTTCTAAGAAATCCTCTTTTTTATCTTCTTTATTAGTTTTTGGTTGATGTAGTAAGCAAAGGAAATCCAAGCATGATTTTCTGCTAATTGCTTTCCTCTTTTATTTCTCCAGTAGCTGTCCTCATAAGGATTACATTTTTTCCTTTGGTCCTCTTTCTCTCATTTTTCCAAGGCCATGACTTTATCTAAGAGGTCTGTCTGAATATTGAGGTAAGCAGGAGCAGTATTGCCTAGTAGTTAAGGATACTGACTTGTGGTTCAGAAAGACTTGCTTTTGATCCTTACTTCACTATCATTTCAGTCAAGACAGGTTACATTATGCTGAAATAATAAACAGCACCACATTTTCAGTTTCTCAACATAATGAAAATTTATTTGGTCTTCTCAGCAAGACACTGCAAGCTGCAGTGACTCTGCGGGGCAGCTGCCTTCATGGAGTGGCTCAGTCGTCCAGGCTGCTTTGGCCTCATGTCACCCTCATCTCAACACATGAGCCTTTGACTGCAGTGAGAGAGAAATCAGGCGTTGGGGACCACATGCCAGCTCTGCAATGTGTCATCCCGGGACTATCTGGTCACTTGCAGTCACAATCCATTGGCAACATCATCCACAAAATCCTGTGCAATTACAAAGGGAGATGGTAACTACAGTTTTACATGTATCCAGGAAGGGGAAGGGAATCAGAAATATTGGTGACCACTGTTATTAACCGCCATAACCACAGACTGACTGACTGATCTTGGGCAAGTTACTGAACTCTCTGAGCCTCAGTTCCCTCTCTTTGAAAATGGGAAAAATATTATATAACCAGTAAATTTCTTGTGAAGATTAAATCAGACAAAGAATATAAAGTGTTCAGCATGGTGTCTAACATATTGTTCAAGAAATGGTAGACATCCAATCCACTCCCTACTTAGCAACCAGAGTGACCTTTTAAAAAGTAGAAATCCATTACTTAAAATTTTTTGGTGGCTTCCCAGCTCACTTAGAATGTAATGCAATCTTTCACCATTGTTTCAAGACTCTGCATGACATGATTCTTGTCTTCCTCTCTGATTTCATTTTCCATCACCCCTCCACTCATTCCCTCATCTACAGTCACACCTGCCTTCTCTCTGTTCCCCTAACATGCTACATCATTTCCACTTCAAGCTCTATGCTTGCTGACGTCTCTGATTGGAACATTCTACCCCAGATGCTCGCATTCACCTCTTTGGTCTAAAATCAGGACGCCTCCCCTGTCTTCACCATCTATTTCCTTCCAGTCAATACATGTGCTACTGAGTCATTCCCTATCACATTACCCTGTTAAATTTCTTTATAGCACTTATCACCGTACAAAATTACTTGTTTTATTTATTTGTCTATTTATCTGTTTTCCACACTAGGATGTGAACTTTGTGACAGCAAAACCTTCATCTGTCTTGCTTCCTACTGAATTCCTGTCACCAACAATAGTCTAGATTCCAGTGGTAAACGCACAAATCTTTTCTCAGCACCTTTTCCATATCACTGTGTTGCCTTTTTCCGATATTGATTTGAAACTTGCTCTTAACTCACTCTTGTCTGGAGAAGAATTATCCACTCAGAGCTGGGGAATGGCCAGCCCTGCTCACATGGCAGCTGATGGTGGGGAAGTGAGGTCCTGACTCTGAACTTTGTCTTCTAAGCCAGTGTTCTGCACAGTGAAGCTCAAGAGGAACTAGACAAAAAGATGCAACCAAAGCCCCATACTGGACATATTAAGTCAAGATCTCTGGAAATGAGAATCTACCCAGGGAATTTGCACTTTAAACAAGCCCCCAGGCTGATCTTGAGCTTCTCAGGTGTCACTAGTGGTAAAGGACCCACTTGCCAATGTATGGGTTTAATCCCTGAGTCGGGAAGATCCCTTAGAGTAGGACATGGCAACCCACTCCAGTATTCTTGCCTGGGAAATCCTATGGACAGAGAAGCCTAGTGGGCTACAATTCCTAGTGTCACAAAGAGTTGGACACAACTGAGGCGACTTACCTGAAGCGATAAACTTAACTGGACTTAACTGAAGTGATAAGGGACACAACTCCGTCTTTGCATGAAATATTCCCTTGGTATCTCTAATTTTCTTGAACAGATCTCTAGTCTTTCCCATTCTGTTGTTTTCCTCTATTTGTTTGCATTGATTGCTGAGGAAGGCTTTCTTCTCTCCTTGCTATTCTTCGGAACTCTGCATTCAAATGGGAATATCTTTCCTTTTCTCCTTTGCTTTTTGCTTCTCTTCTTTTCACAGCTATTTGTAAGGCCTCCTCAGACAGCCATTTTGCTTTTTTGCATTTCTTTTTTCTTGGGGATGGTCTTGATCCCTGTCTCCTGTACTATATCATGAACCTCTATCCATAGTTCATCAGGCACTCTGTCTACCAGATCTAATCCCTTGAATCTATTTCTCACTTCCATATATAATCTTAATGGATTTGATTTAGGTCATACCTGAATGGTCTAGTGGTTTTCCCTACTTTCTTCAATTTAAGTCTGAATTTGGCAATAAGGAGTTCATGATCTGAGCCACAGTCAGCTCCTGGCCTTGTTTTTGCTGACTGTATAGAGCTTCTCCATCTTTGGCTGCAGAGAATATAATCAGTCTGATTTCGGTGTTGACCATCTGGTGATGTCCATGTGTGGAGTCTTCTCTTGTGTTGTTGGAAGAGGGTGTTTGCTATGACCAGTGTGTTCTCTTGGCAAAACTCTATTAGCCTTTGCCCTGCTTCATTCTGTACTCCAAGGCCAAATTTGCCTGTTACTCCAGGTGTTTCTTGACTTCCTACTTTTGCATTCCAGTCCCCTATAATGAAAAGGACATCTTTTTTGGGTGTTAGTTCTAAAAGGTCTTGCAGGTCTTCATAGAACCATTCAGCTTCTTCAGGATTACAGGTTGGGGCATAGGCTTGGATCACCATGATAATGAATGGTTTGCCTTGGAAATGAACAGAGATCATTCTGTCGTTTTTGAGATTGCATCCAAGTAATGCATTTTGGACTCTTTTGTTGACCATGATGGCTACTCCATTTCTTCTAAGGGATTCCCGCCCACAGTAGTAGATATAATGGTCATCTGAGTTAAATTCACCCATCCCAGTCCATTTTAGTTCGCTGATTCCTAGAATGTGGACATTCACTCTTGCCATCTCCTGTTTGACCACTTCCAGTTTGCCTTGATTCATGGACCTAACATTCCAGGTTCCTATGCAATATTGCTTTTTACAGCATCGGACCTTGCTTCTATCACCAGTCCCATCCACAAGTGGGTGTTGTTTTTGCTTTGGCTCCATCTCTTCATTCTTTCTGGAGTTATTTCTCCACTGATCTCCAGTAGCGTATTGGGCACCTACTGACCTGGGGAGTTCCTCTTTCAGTATCCTGTCATTCTGTTTTTCATATTGTTCATGGGGTTCTCAAGGCAAGAATACTGAAGTGGTTTGCCATTCCCTTCTCCAGTGGATCACATTCTGTCAGACTTCTCCACCATGACCCGTCCGTCTTGGGTGGCCCCACACGGCCTGGGTTAGTTTCATTGAGTTAGACAAGGCTGTGGTCCTGTGATCAGATTGGCTAGTTTTCTGTGATTATGGTTTCAGTGTGTCTGTCCTCTGATGCCCTTTTATAACACCTACAAGCAGAAGATATTAAGAAGAGGTGGCAAGAAAACACAGAAGAACTGTACAAAAAAGATCTTCATGAACCAGATAATCACGATGGTGTGATCACTCACCTAGAATCAGACATCCTGGGATGTGAAGTCAAGCGGGCTTTAGGAAGCACCACTACAAATAAAGCTAATGGAGGTGATGGAATTCCAGTTGAGCTATTTCAAATCCTGAAAGATGATGCTGTGAAAGTGCTGCACTCAATATGCCAGCAAATTTGGAAAACTCAGCAGTGGCCATAGGTCTGGAAAAGATCAGTTTTCATTCCAATCCCAAAGAATGCTCAAACTACCACACAACTGCACTCATCTCACATGCTAGTAAAGCAGTGTTCAAAATTCTCCAAGCTAGGCTTCAGCAATACATGAACCATGAACTTCCAGATGTTCAAGCTGGTTTTAGAGAAGGCAGAGGAACCAAAGATCAAATTGCCAACATCCGATGGATCATCAAAAAAGCAAGAGAATTCCAGAAAAACATCTATTTCTGCTTTATTGACTATGCCAAAGCCTTTGACTGTCTGGATCACAATAAACTGTGGAAAATTCTGAAGGAGATGGGAATACCAGAACACCTGACCTGCCTCTTGAGAAACCTATATGCAGGTCAGGAAGCAACAGTTATAACTGGACATGGAACAAGAGACTGGTTACAAATAGGAAAAGGAGTACATCTAGGCTGTATATTGTCACTCTGCTTATTTAACTTATATGCAGAGTACATCATGAGAAATGCTGGGCTGGAAGAAGCACAAGCTGGAATCAAGATTGCTGGGAGAAATATCAATCACCTCAGATATGCAGATGACACCACCCTTATGACAGAAAGTGAAGAGGAACTAAAAAGCATCTTGATGAAAGTGAAAGAGGAGAGTGAAAAAGTTGGCTTAAAACTCAACATTCAGAAAACTAAGATCATGGCATCCGGTCCCATCACTTCATGGGAGATAGATGGGGAAACAGTGGAAGCAGTGTCAGACTTTATTTTTTTCGGCTCCAAAATCACCGCAGATGGTGATTGCAGCCATTAAAGTAAACGACGCTTACTCCTTGGAAGGAAAGTTATGACCAACCTAGACAGCACATTAAAAAGCAGAAACATTACTTTGCCAACAAAGGTCTGTCTGGTCAAGGCTATGGTTTTTCCAGTGGTCATGCATGGATGTGAGAGTTGGACTGTGAAGAAAGCTGAGCACCGAAAAATTGATGCTTTTGAACTGTGGTGTTGGAGAAGACTCTTGAGAGTCCCTTGGACTGCAAGGAGATCCAACCAGTCCATCCTCAAGGAGATCAGTCCTGGGTGTTCATTGGAAGGACTGATGCTGAAGCTGAAACTCCAATACTTTGGCCACCTCATGCGAAGAGTTGACTCATTGGAAAAGACCCTGATGCTGGGAGGGATTGGGGGCAGGAGGAGAAGGGGAGAACAGAGGATGAGATGACTGGATGGCATCACCTACTCGATGGGCATGAGTTTGAGTAAACTCCGGAAGTTGGCGATGGACAGGGAGGCCTGGCATGCTGCGATTCATGGGGTCGCAAAGAGTCGGACACGACTGAGCGACTGAACTGAACTGAAGTGATTTAGCATACACTCAAGCTGATCTTTAAAGCACACTAAGGCTTAAGCGGTGCTCTCTCAGGTCTTAAGTTCAGCCTTTCAATGAAGCATACCCAAATAGTTATTTTTCCAGGTGATTTCTCACATGGACACTTGCATTGTCTTGTGAATGATTGAACTCTCCATCTGAGGTCAGAAAAGAGTGCTTTGGGGCACAGAAATCACAGGCAGCATTACTGAGTGCCCTATGTATGAGTTACCAATTGCTATGGAACAGATTACTCCAAAACTTAATATGCTCATAACATTTGGGGACACTTTTCTGCTCACTAGAAACCCCTTGAGAGAAATAGGGTAAAGTAACATGAGTCATGAGCAGGAATAGGAGAGAAAATTTCCATTTCAAATTATTCCTTATTAGTGTCTCAAATTATTCCTTATTATTCCTTATTGGACAAGGAGGCTGGGATATTGGTTAGGCTGGGGCTGTAATATTACTCTAGATTCTTAAAATCCACAACTGAAAGAGTCATGATAACAACATGGTAGCTATGGTGGCCATAATCCATTCAGCAAATATGTACTTGAGCACCTACTACTACATGTCATCACTGACCTAGGCACATGGGATCAAAGTGGACCAAAGCCAAAACATTAAAACAAGACAAAGCAAAACCCCACCTTGCCCCATGGAACTTAAATTCTAGAAGAGGAAATTGAAGGAAATGATGCTAGCATCTCACTCCCTGTTTGAAACATTTCCTTTTCATGAGTTCTTAGTCCTGAGGGAATTAATCTCTACCAAGTGCCAAAGTTCAAATGAGAGATTCCTTAACTTCATCTCTTCCAAGACTTGAAGGTGAAGATCTCCTCAAAATGCTTACATGCAGGGAAACGGACTTTGGTTGAGAGGTAAATGTCTCTATAGATGTGTGTTGGAGTGGGGGTTGTGATAACGGAGAGAGGGCTTAAAACAACTACATTTATCTCACAGTTTCCACTGGCCAGGAATTCAGGCACAGTTTAGTTGGGTCCTCTGGCTCAGGTTCTTTCATGAGGCTGCAATCAAGATGTTAGCCAGACTCAAGGCTCAGCTGGTGAAGGACTTGATTCCAAGCCCACTCATGTGATCATTGGCAACCAGTTCCTGGTGGGCTGTTGGACTCAGGGCCTTGGTTCCTTGCTGGCTGGAGGCTGGAGGCTGTTCCTTGCCTCATGGGCCTCTCCAGGGTGCGTCTCACAATGTTGCATTTGATTTCCATCAGAGTGAGCAGGTGAGGAGAGCCAGTGAGAGAATGACAGCAAGAGGCAAGTCAGAGTCTTGATCTCTGAAGTGACATCCCATCACTTTGACTATATTCTGTTTATTAGAAACAAGTCACTAAGTCCAGCCCACACTCCAAAGGAGGCAATTACACAAAGGCATGAGTACCAGGAAGTGGGGAGCATTAGGGCCCCTTTTAGAAGCTGCCTGCCACACCTTAGCCTTCGTTTGGAACTACCTTTTGACGTGGGACACAGTATGACAGACAATAAATATATGGGGATTCTATATGGCCCTTGGAAGTTTAATATAAAAGGCAATGTTGCATCATAAGAAGAACATACACTTTAGGCCTCAACCAGAATCTTGCCTTTGCTGATCACCAACTGTATATAACTTAAAACTTTGTTTTTCTGAGCCTTGGTTTTCTCATTCAAAAAGTGTGGAAAATACCTACCACCTAAGGAGTTTTGAGGATCAAAAAGTCACTTGGGCAAGGCACTTGTTAAAATGCAGATTCTCAGGTTGCTCCCCAAGAAATTCATGTGCAGTAGACTTGGGGTCGCTCTTAAGAATTTCTATTTTTAAAAATTTGTTAACTTTTAATTTCATATTGGAGCATAGCCAATTACAATGTAGTTTCAGGTGGACAGCAAAGGGACTCAGCCATACATACACATGAATCCATTATCCCCCAAACTCTCCTCCCTTCCAGGCTGCCACATAAAGGAATTTCTATTTTTAATAAGTACATTTGCAAAAGATGTATGGCTCAGTATATGATAGCTATTAATAATCTGCATGATAACAGTAATTCTGCAATTATTCTTGAGGAATTATAAAGGGACTATGTATTTAAGCTGTGAATTAGTGGAAAGCAAACTGTGTTGAGGATTAGAAGATGTATAAGTTCTAGCCCTTACTTGGCTACTGCATCTTAGGCACAGAGTCACCTAATCTTTTTGGACCTCTTTTTCCCCCAGCCTCTGTAAAATGCCTTCCACCCTGAGTACTCTGTCTAGGAAAAGAAACAATAGCTACTAGATGGCATCCCTTTAGGGCTCCCCTGGTTGCTGAAAAAAGTGCAATGGCCTCTGTAATGAGTCTTTTCTGAATCTCTGCATCTCCTAATATTTCTTCCTGGAGATTATTCCTTTGAGCCTCTCATTCTTCTACTCTTTTAATTCATATGACCCCCCAGCATCCCTGTATGTAATGAAATATATCTGAAAACAACCTCGTTTAAAAGAATAAATCTATTAAGGAGCTGAGAACTTTCTGGCGTGAAATGAAAAATATTGATTGCTTCTCACCTGTTAGCAGTGAAATCCCATCCAGTTAATTAACCTGCTAAGAGATAAAGTTTATTTCTGCCCTTCACCTTCAGCTCCAAATCTTTAAAACCATTAAAACAAGTACCTGGTCAATGAATAAATCTTCTCCCATAGTGGCATTCAGGGCCTTCGGTAATCTGGCTTCAGTCTACCTTTCTAACTTTACTTCCAGCTACTTACCTTCAAGCACCTTCCACTCCAGGCCAATGGAAGAATCAAAGTATTTCAGTATTCCCATTACCAGAAATATACTTCCCTCCTCTGAATTCTACATATTAACTCAGTTCAAATGTCACTTCTTAAAAAAAAGCTTCCCTAGAGCTCTGGCATCTCCACCTCCTCCCACCTCTCCTAATTGCTGCCAAGATACAAGCATGAATTACCTCCTATTTCTAAACATTTTTCAAAATTTGAATACCTTTGTAGTATTTATTAGTTTATAACTTATATTATGATTTTGTATAAGTTTATAGTACTAGACCTTAAAGGATGCAGTTTCAATCAGTTCATTTTTATGTTCCCCACATCTTCCAACACAAGGCCTTACCTATAATTGGTGTTTAGTAAATATTTTTTTGAATGCTTAAATGGAGACCCATTGATCTATGACTTTAATTCTTAAGGGGCTCACAACTACTGTTTTATCATCAGTATCAGAAGAATCTGACTCAGTGAGGCATTTTTCAAGATATACATTATGTTCAAAACAGAACTTTCAAGCTTTCTAGGTTTTTTGAAAACAGTCTTGTTGCTTCCCACCATTAGCAGCTTTCTGTTTCTAGAAATCTTTTAGCTGTCAGTGGAATATTTGGAAAAGACAGTCTTCTTATGGATATAACCCCTTTCAATGACTCTGAGCAAAGCTTCTCATGGCTTTTGTATCTCCTGCCCCAATTTACTTCCATGACATACTTGGAACCAGTGTTTTATTGGCATAAAACCCTAAAACGCAGTTTCAGGTAAAACAGATATTCAGTCATGTATGAGAGCATTCACATAGGTGCGCCTAGGATAAAGGGGAAAAATACCATAGCTTGACTGAAACAAAAAGGCCATCCATCACTCATTCATTTTCTTTTTAATTTTTATTTATTTTTAATTGAAAAACAATTTAAAATTTTCTGAAACATTCATTTTCTTGATCACCCAGCAGACTTTAGGTGCCTTCAAGGATTCTTGCCATCAAGGATTTCTGAGTCTTATAAAGGGAGATGAATATATGATGAAATCATTATTAAAGACTAATTTTCACAATGTCAGAGGCAAGCACAAGGTAATGTGGAGCACAGAGAATTTTCTTTGAGATAAGATGGATTTTTTAAACAAAGAAAATCTTTTCTGTAGCACAGTAGTTGTGCTCATATCAATAAAATACATATTATTTTGGAGTGGTTAACAGCACCATCCTCTTGTAACTACTCACCTTGGCCCAGGTGTCAGCATCTGTGGTGGGTTCTGAGGCATGATTCAATCAAGTAGCCACCCTGGGTTAACCAAGACCTACACTTATGTCCTTGCTCCTTAGAACTTATAGGAAAAAATCATTGAAGGAGATGGCAGCAAAGGGATAGTTTTCTTGTGGTTCATAGGGCTGTCAATGATATTTTGAAACAGAGGTTTTTGCATGCTACTCTGTCTATGGCACCAACATTTTTAAAGGAGTGCAGATGACTTATTGGGATAGTTTGTCCAAGTCTATGACCTTGGCAGTGTGTGTGTGTGTGTGTGTGTGTGTACATGTGTGCACACACATGCATGGAGGGTGAAGAGGGAGGGATTAGTTATGAGGAAAGGCAAGAAAGCAATCCTAAGTTTTAAATGACCAAAGCCTACAGCTGCTAAGTACTGAGTATTTGTACGAACCACTTAAAATTTTCCTTTTTATTCACAGTTAAGGACACTTTTCTATTCACTAGCAACTCATTGAGAAGGATGGAGTAGGATGACATGAGTCAGAAGTAGAAATAAGAGAGGAAATTAACATCCATCTCAAATTATTTCTTGTCAGTGGCTCAGTGAAAGGCTCAAATAGAGGGGAAGCTGGAGACATTGGTTAAGATGAGGCTGTAATATCGCTCTGGATTCTTGTGATTACAATTGAAAGAGGTCTATGGCTTGGAGTAATGATGGTTTTAGGCTTCCCTGGTGGCTCCAATGGTAAAGCATCTACCTGCAGTTCAGAAGGCCTGGGTTCGATCCCTGAGTCAGGAAAATACCCTGGAGAAGAAAATAGCAATCCACTCCAGTATTCTTGTCTGGGAAATTCCACGGACAGAGGAGCCTGGCAGACTATGGTCCATGGGGTTGCAGAGTTGGACAGGATTGAGCAACTAACACAAATGACTTTGGTGATAGTGGTCATAATCCACTGAACAAATATGTATTAAGTACCTACTACATGCTATCACTGACCTAGGCATATAGAATTTAAATGGACACAGAAAAATCTCTGTCTAGAAGTTTGTATTCTGGAAAAAACTGGCAAAAATGGTGTTAGCATCTCTCCCTGTTAGAAATATTTTCTTCTCATGAGTTCCTAGTCATGTGAGGGACTTAGTCTCCATCAAGTCCCAACATCAGTGCAAGAATCACAAAATTTCTGTCTTTCAAAGCTTGCAGACTGATATCTGCTTAAAATGTTTATATGAGAAGGGAAATGGGACTCTGGTTGAGATGTAGAAGCCTCTGTGCATGTGAGTTGAGGGGGCAGTACCAGTGTACAGCGGGAAGAAATTCTATAGCGGTGCCATCCACACTGATACACTCTCCCAAGCTGGGGGGAAATGCACGAGTTAGTACCTGAATGCTCCCCTCCACCCCACTTGCCTTTCTCTCTCTTCCACCACTTTGCTCCCTCCTCCTTTCCTTCCTAAATCCCTCCTTCTCCTTCCTTCCTTTTCGCCTGGTCCCTCCCCATCCCCTTCCCTCGATCAGTGCTTCCCTTCTCCCCTCTCTCTGTCTCTCTCTAGCCTCTTTCCCTCCTCAATCCCTCCCCGGCGTCTGCGTCAGGCCCCCACTTGCGTGACGCTCTGGGTCTGGGTGGGAGCTGTCCACTCGCCTGGGGTGCTGAATGCAGCAGCGGCGGCGGAGAGAGCTGAGAGGCGATTCTCTGCTCCAGGAACCTTGCTTCCAGACCTCGGACGGTCAGCTCACCGCCTGCTACCTCCCTTCCAGCACCACCCCTTTGGGAACTGAGCCAGGGGGGCAGCAGTCGCGGCGGGCGGGTGCTGAGCAACGGCGGAAGACGAGACAACACCTGGCAGCAGCCTGGAATCTGATTTGCTTCCTCTCGCCTTTTCAAAGAGATATATTTATACATGGTTTTGGGGGAGTCGCGAGGACCCAGCCGGAGCCAAGTGCTGGCTACCTCCCACCTCGGCCACGCTGCTTCGTTACCCCCTCCCCACCCTTAGCTGGTACTGCAAACAAGCCTTACCTCGTTGCTTCTACGAAGAGAGGTAGCAACAGCGAGCCCAGCCAGCCAGAGGCAGCGGAGAGGAGGGAGGGGTGGGGGGTGGGGGCTCGCAGAGAGCCGAGCAAGGCCGCCCTTGGTGGGGGTAGCAGGGGCAGAGCTGCTGTGAAGAGCCGGCAGCCGCCCTTCTCCCCCCACCCCTCTAGAAGCGCTCTTTCCTGATTATTGGAGAACCGAATTATTCCTATTTCACTAGTATTATTTCATTTTTCATTACCCTTACTCCTCACTCCCCAGCCGCCCCCACCCCTACGCCTGCCTCGCCTTTGGTTGCATGGCAGCGCTGCCTGGGCGCGGGGGCTCAGAGCTGGCCCCCCGGGAAGGAGGAGGAGGCGGAGGATCATGAAGCCGGGAGTCTTGGCCGCGTCGGACGGCGAGCTGCAGCCAGAGGACGAGCCGGAGCGGCCCCCGCCCCGGAGACACCCGGACGCCGCCGACAAGCAGTCGCCGCCGCCGCCACAGCAGCATCGGTGGCCGCGGGCAGACCCGGAAAGAGAGAAGGAGGGCGACAGCGGCCCAGAGGAGCAACCGGAGAAGGCGAGGCCACTCACCCGCCCGGACCTGCCCTTCTACCGCCCCTTGCCCCTCGCCCCAAGGAACCTTTGATGGAGCCAGGGAAGGGGGCCGAGGGTTTACAGACTGCCACAGGGCTGGGCAGGGGGCTCTGATCATGTAACTACTCCCCCTAGTCCCCTCCCACACGCACGCCCCTCTTCTCTACCCCTTCCTTATCTCTGCTCCACTACCTCCCACTTCCCACACACACACCCTTCCTCTAGCCAGGATCCTAACGCTCAGGAAGGAGGTGGCTCTGCAAGGGTTAAACGGTCTTTTCTGTTTTTCCCTTTCTTTTCCCGTCCCCAGTCCCCGATTTTCCCACCTCTATTCTAATTGGCTTTCCCCTCTTCTGTGCAGCCCTTCGGCTGCAGAGGCGAAGCACAAGCCCCTTACTCAGTATCACCTGGATCCCTTCCCCACCCACCCACTGCTCTCTCAAAAGCAACTCTGGTGCTTCTGGAGGTTAATTGCCCCAGTTTTCTGCCCAGGAGAATTAAAACTTCTCCCAACCTCCTCTCTTCCCCTCTTCACCTCCCCCAGCCCCTCAAAATCAACCTCCTGCTACCTAAGGAAAACTCTCTTTTCTCTCTAGCACATGCAGTCCTCAATTCTTCACTGAGCTCGTTTGCTCTAAGCCCAGCTCAGTCCACTCCAAATTTTATTGATAACCTTCCTCACCCTTTTATATGAAGAAATTTCCCACTGCCTGGGAATTTGAGAAAAACCCAATAAGCCTCTTCCCGGGGAACTTTCTAACAGTTAGATTTTGATCTCAAGGCCCTAACAGCCCATCCTCAACTTTTTTTTTTCTATCCCCCTGCCTGTAACCAGTGCTACCGGGTCAAAAGCAAAAAGGAAGACATGCTGAAAGCTTAAGGTTTGGGTAGAGGTAGGAGGGGCAAGACGATTTTTTGTTGGGCTTTCCAGACAGAGTTCAGGACCAGTGACTCTCAGTTGCCAGTCTTGGGAGCCATTTATTTGCTGCTTGGAGGGGATGTAAGAGGAGCCAGCAAGAACGAAGACTCCCTCCATCATAACACAGATACACTGTGGACCCCCCAGACCATCCTATCCTCCGCAAAGACTCCACCTGCCCCTACCGGGCTCTCTGCTTGCCCTGGGCACATGCTGATGCCCCTGAGTGGGCTGCTGCCGTGGTGCTGCTGCTGTGCCCAGTACCGCTGTGGACTGTGCCCCCCAGCCCCCCAGATGTTGCGCCACCAAGGTCTACTCAAGTGCCGCTGCCGTATGCTCTTCAATGACCTGAAGGTTTTCCTCCTGCGGCGCCCCCCTCCAGCGCCCCTGCCCATGCACGGGGAACCCCAGCCCCCTGGTTTGGCGGCCAACAACAACACCCTTCCGGCTCTGGGTGCCGGCGGGTGGGCAGGCTGGAGGGGCCCTCGCGAAGGGGTGAGCAGGGAGACCCCTCCCCTGCCACCTCCACCACCTTTGCCACCTTCTGTGGAAGATGACTGGGGTGGCCCAGCCACAGAGCCACCTGTCTCGCTGCTCAGCAGTGCCTCGTCAGATGACTTCTGTAAAGGGAAGGCTGAGGATCGCTACTCCCTGGGCAGCAGCCTGGAAAGTGGCATGAGGACCCCACTCTGCCGCATCTGCTTCCAGGGGCCAGAACAGGTGAGACCCTTCTCCCCTTTTCCTGCTCGCCTACTTGCCCTGTGCTGTCTCTAGCAGGAGGACTGTAAGCTTTAAGGGATCCTCAGTGATGTTTCATGTGGTTAAATTAGCCCAAGAGGTATCTGGTGCCTGGTGGAGCCTGTTTTGCATTTTCCTTCCATATGTTCAGTTCCATCCCAAAATTCCATCAGCATTCTCGGAGGGGAAGATTCGGAAGTTGGAAGGGATGAAATAAAGGAACTTAGTGGTACATTCATGCTTGTTGCCAAGATATCCTTGTATCTGATTTGTTGTTAGTGACATTTCCCCAGACTGTCTTCAGTTCCAGATTCAAACTTCTTCCCTCTCTGATAGTGTGTGGAGATCTTGTCCTTACAGCCTATGTCTGTTTCTTCACTTTGAGATGATCCCCTCCCATATTATACTGACATCCTTGGCAGTGCGTTTTAGTTACTGAGGAGGAAATGGAGAGGGTTTGTAAGTTCTTGAAGATTATACAGTTTGCAAAGACACTTCTTGTCAGACTCAAGTTTTTCTAGGTTGAAAGCATTAGGTAAGAAGGGTGAAAGGGAGTTTAAGGAAAGTGGAGAAGAAAGTAGGGAGTCTGATCATAATCATCCGCCTTGGCAGATGTGAAAGCATATGAACTTAGAAAGTCCCTTAAACTCTCTCCATCAGGATAGAGATGCCAAATACCTTATGGACCAGAGTCTTCCCAAGGCCACGGGTTCTCTCTACCCCTACTCATTCAGATTTTCAAAGACATACTCACACCACCCCTTCTAGCTCCATTTTCAATCTAGTGTTTGCAGTGCTAGAGAACATGTGCACATTCTTCTGGAATCATGAATTGTGGCAACACAATTCTGGCCCACAGAATCCCAGATAAGAAAGGTTCACCTGAAAATCTGGCTTCGTTAGTGATACTGGAGAAGGAACATTCAGTTGCACCCTGAGCAGGGTTATATGGTCAAATCAGCCACTTCACTAGTTTCCCAGAAGTAGGGGTCAGGCTTCTGTGTACTTACAACAAGTGATGGTGTAGTGGGATGACATGCTGCTGCACCTGAGTGGCTCTGGTTCTTGTTGAAGGCTTTGTCTTTGAGAGACAGGCTTCGCTGACATTGTCATTCATTCTGTGTTTGCCTGAAATGAGCAGGGCACTTCAGGACAGATGATGACTGGGGCCATGGCCCGGGCATTATGAGAGGAAAGAGTGTTGATCTCTGTGTGAATAAATGTCTCTGAGAGGCTGAGGGCAGGGTTCCTCCTTTTTGTGACTGGAGTGGGTTGCCATTCCCTTCTCCAGGGGATCTTCCCTACCTGGGGATTGAACCCAGGTTTCCTGCACTGCAGGCAGATTCTTTACCATCTGAGCCACCAGGGAAGCCCTTTTGTGACTAGGATTGCCAAAAAGTCCCAACTGGACTGCAGCTTAGAACCAAAGACTCCTGTTAAGCAAGAAGATCCAGGTGCCTGCTCAGTGCCCCTCTTCCAGGGCTGGGCCTCCAGCGCAGACACAAGAAGGAACAGCACTGCTGAGAGCAGAAAGTGTGCTTCACTTTGGGCTGCTCACAATCAGCATCTATCCCCATCAGAAGCCTTGTCGTCTCAAAAAAAAAAAAAAACAAAAACGAGGAGAGAGACTTATTTCTTCTCCCATATGCCTGGTAGTTCAGGTCTGAATGTCACAGGGGCATTGGGAGTGTGGCTTCTGGGAAGAATATGCTTGTCTCTAGAAAACAACAGGGCTTAGAACCTGTTCTGGATGATATTTATCTGCTGTGAGAACTCCTTCAATTTTTTATTCCCCAGGGTCCCTTTTCCAACTTCTGTGATTTAAAAGAACCTTTTCCTATTCCCTGCATTTCCTTATAAGTCTGTTGAGAGGATCCAGAAGATAATGAGCCTGAAAATGACTTGAAAGGGCTTAATATATAATGACATATATTTTGCTCATGGTAAAGCAATATTTTGTTTTAAAAAAAATTCTTAGGAATACTGTGAAATATCCTTAAGCAACATAAGGTCTGGTTGGAGGTTAGGAGCTTTCCTTTCTTGTTTGTTATTTTTACAATGTGTCATAAATAAAGCATGGAGTGGAAAAAAAAGCTAGCACCAATAAAGAAATGAGCTCTATTATTATGTGAGAGGGATGGGAGATAGTGTGGATACTAAGTCTGGATCAAATCAAGCATCCTTTGCATATGACTGTTATGTTTTGAGGCTTTGCTTTATTTGGGCAGGAGCCAGGAGATTTTAATGGGATTGTGTTATACTAGAAACAAGAGTCGCATGTGTTAGATATGAACACAGTTTCCCACTTTTTGCTTGTTTTTCTTCACAGGATTTCAGTGAGGAAGGGAGACAAAGGGGAGGAGATGGGGAAGACTCTCTAGAGAAGGAAGAAAGAGAAGTCAGACACAGAAAGTGAAAAGCTGAGACATCAGTATTTTGTTTTCTGTTGGGGGAGGGAGCTGTCCAGCAATTGTTCACACGTGGACTTGCAGCGAATGCAGACAGTCCGCAATCTTAGTCGCTGAATATCTTGGTCTTTTCTCTGACCAGACAAAGGAACTGAACAGCTCCTCGGTCACTTGCCACTGCTCCAGGGCCTAAAAGGATGCCAAAGCTGAAAATTTGGTCTCTTCCTGCCAAAGGCTTGAAATGTATGTGGTGAGGGGCAGGCAACTGAAGGATCCAACAAGTTCCAAATTCATATATATCTTTAAAGGATTTATTATTTATTCATTCACACATGCATATATTTAGCAAATGTTTGTTGGGCACCTACAGCATGCCAGATATTGTTTCAGACCCTGGGTTTCTAGGAGTGAACAACACAGATGAGATCTCTGGTCTCCTGAAGCTAATATTCCAGTGAAGATGCAGAAATAGACAAGTAAACTAGAAGACAAAAAGTGATAAAGTGATTTCAGATGGTGTTGAGTGCTGTGATAAAGGCGAAACAGGAAAATGAGTTAGACAAGAAGGAGGGATGGGGCTTGGGATATACATTACACAAACAGATTGTGAGCAGCTGCCCTAAGAATATACCATCTGAGCTGATACCTAAGTGATGCAAATGACCCAGGGACACATCCAGAGGTCTAGAAGAAGAGTTATCCAAGTAGAGGAGACAGCAGGTTCAAAGATCCAAGAATGAACACGCTTAGTATGTTTGAGAAACAGAAGAGAAGACAAGAGGAGAGAGAGGGGTGGGGTGTGAACAAATGCTTTGAAGGCCAACTCGGCTCCACGCTGACAACTGCCTGAGTGGCCAGCTCCTCCCCTCAGCCAGTCATTTGGGTGGGACAGTGATCAGTCGGTCAAGGATCCACGAGAGCAGGGGACAAGAGCCTGGCTGGCAACCCTTCACTCTCCATTTCTGCTTGAAGCTGCCCTAGTTCATGTCCAGGAAGTGTGCCATGGCGGGTAAGTGGAGGCCTTTGAAGCCAGATGGCCCCAGTTTGAGGCCTGAGCAATTTGCACAGATCCTCTGTGCCTCAGGTTTCTCATTTGTAAAACTGGCCTGATAATGATGGTCCCGAAATTCAAAAGGTTATTGTGAGCACCAGCAGTGCTGTCACAGTGTTGCTTTTGTTATCTCAGAGATAAGACATTGTCCCCTTTCCCCACACTTGGTTTAAAAGGAAAAGTGTGTCCCAGCTTCCAGACTGGCAGGAGAACTGCTGTGATGTGGTCCATCTGTGTAGTAGATCGTTTCTTGCTCACTCACAATGCTCTAGACAGAGCGCTGCTCTTCTGTTTCCATCATCAAAAGTCTATATTAAGTGCCTACCTCTGCCTGCTGCTCTGCTGAGCAGGGTCTGGAGACACAGGGCAGATGTGGGCCTGCCCCCTCTGGGAGTTTCACAATCTAACCCAGACATCACAGAGGCTGATAGAGATCAAGAACACACAGACAGTGAGTCGCAGGTGAATTACAGTAATATCAGGGCAAGGAAGAGATGCATGCTTAAAAGCAGCTAGCGTGTGGGGTGCCTATTCAGAGAGACAAGTGGATGAATTTGCTACCTTTTCTCCAATTAGTCAGAGAAGGTTTCTCTGATGCAGCTGCAGACTAAGTGAGAAGAAATAGACTTAGGCTGAGTTTAGACAGCAGGAAGCAGAAGAGATGTGAGACACAAGAACATATTAACAAAGAGGTGAAACCATCTCCCAGGCTGGGTCAGCTGTGGGGCTCCTGGAGTGGGTACAAAGATGGAATCTACCATAGTAGAGGGGGTGATGGGTGATGGGGTACCTGTTTTGGACCTAATGAAAAACAAGAAATAAGTCTGGAAGGGATTAAGTCTTGGTCAGCCTCCCTTATTCTTCCTAGGGTTCATTTCTCTGGAGCTCCGAGTTCAGAAGGGGCCAGAGTAACGTGAAATATTTTAGTCAATGTTTTTGCATCTCAGAAAGTAGGAGAAGAGGGCATTGCTGGGTTCAATGGGAACTGGGAACCCCCAGATGCAAGGAGAACTCTGGGAATGGAGATAAAATAGAGCATTTTATGAGAGAAGAAATAGTATATTATTTTTCTTAGCATCATGGTTCAATTTTATACTTCTTTGTGTGATTAATTAATATCTATATCCACAAAGAATAGACCAATACCCAACATTTATGGACCACAGGGCAAGAGTATGGATATCATCTGACATATCATCAGTTCAGTTCAGTTCAGTCACTCAGTCATGTCTGACTCTCTACAACCCCATGGACTGCAGCACGCCAGGCTTCCCTGTCCATCACCAACTCCTGGAGCTTACTCAAACTCATGTCCATCAAGTCGGTGATGCCATTCAACCATCTCATCCTCTGTCATCCCCTTCTCCTCCTGCCTTCAATCTTTCCCAGCATCAGGGTCTTTTCAAATGAGTCAGTTCTCCGCATCAGGTGACAAAAGAATTGGAGTTTCAGCTTCAGCATCAGTCCTTCCAATGAATGTTCAGGACTGATTTCCTTTAGGATGGACTGGTTTGATTTCCTTGCAGTCCAAGGGACTCTCAAGAGTCTTCTCCAACACCACGGTTCGAAAGCATCAATTCTTCAGCCTTCAGCTTTCTTTATAGTCTAGCTCTCACATCCATACATGACTATTGGAAAAACCCTTTCACATATCACAGGCCAAAATATTTAGAAGTAATAAAACCAGCTTACAAGCTGTTAAACAAAGTCCATTATATCTTTCTGTCCTGGAAGGATATACCTTCAAAACAACCAGGAAAACAGGTCTGAATTCAAAACTGTTAGAGTCCTCTGAATTCTGTGCTAGGCAATGGGGACGCTTGGCCCTTGGTCAACAGGCCACTCTGATCAGATTCTCTTTACAATGCTGGCTCCATCCTGTACAGTGACAAGCGTTGTACATACACATGTGACACATGCACTGGCTTGTCCAAGCTCTATCTATACCACCTCCAAAGAGCTTCCTCTTGCCTCTCTCCCTTTGAGCTTGAAGAAAGAGAACCATGAAGGTTTGGGGAGCAGGCTCACAGCTAAATAGTCAGGAACTCCAGGGTTTCAGGTAATCAAGGCATGTTCTAGAAAGGGGATGTGGGTCTCTGCAGGCTCCTCATTCTATGGAAAGCGTGCAACTGAAGAAGGACCAGAGTGGGGCCTTCTATAGCAAGGGCCCCTCTTGCCTGGGTCTGAGGAAGGCACTGTGGAGGGACTGTAAGAGCCCTGGAAGCAGTGACTTGGTTGTGATTTGCTCATCAGTCCAGTTCCTGGCTTTATGCTCTGCAAGTATTTGCTGAATGAATGAGCCTTTAGAGCTCATGCAGTGGGCAGCCCCACGGGTATGGAAGTGGGGAGGAAGGACTAAGAGAGAAAGATACATTCACCGGCTGACCACGTGCTACACACGAGAAGGGGCAGAGCTTTCCTCTGTGATCACTGGCAGTGCCTTGGCCAGTGGTAGAATCTCCCAGGAAGCCAACTTGGGTTTTGGTATTAGAAAGAACTTTCTATCAAAGCTGTCACCCAGATAGGATAGGCTGCCTTAGAAAGGGGGCTCAAAGTGGGCAACTGAAGCTAATGACACTCAAAAACCCCTTGGAGCTTGAGACTTGGGATTCATTATGAGATTGCTTGGGGTCCAGAGAGATTTTAATCTAAGCAGAAAGAGAGGGGTCTGCATCCTTTGCTAATTCAAAGGGTCATCTAGTCCCAGAATATCTAGTTCCGGGGTCTGTATAGCACATGGCCTGTAAAAATGTATCTTCAGCAAAGATCACAAAGAACAGTCTCTGTCCTGTGTGTGTAGAAACCCTAAGGTGCTGATGAGGCTGTGATGACTGCAATCCTGAATTTGCACCATGCACGTAAAATAGGAGAGCAAGCACTTCCTGAATGGCAGGCAACAGACACCATCATGGACCTAGGATGCAGAACCATCCCAGGAAAGGGGAAGCACACCTGTCACCACCTTTTCCCAAAATCACGTGTGAGCTATTTTCATTTTCCCACTGGAGGTTTTTTCCCCACTGTTGTTTCCCAATTGCTGCATCTGACAGTCCTGATCCTATTTAAGCTGGAAGGTCCAAGGACCCTTTGGTGAGGGTTCTCAACAAAGCTCTAATGCTTTATTTGGAAATGATGTAAGGAGGCTCAAACCTCACCATTGGGTCCCTGGTTACTTTCCAGATTTAGCTCTCTATGATTCACATGCACATACATGCACATGCATGCACATGAATAAAGCATGAAGTAGAGGAGGGGAGTTAGCCAGTGTCTTGACAGTGCTGGAGTGATTCTCACCTCAACTCTCTGTAGATACTCTGCATGGTGTTCACTTTGGAGTAATCCTTCTTCACTTGCCAGCCTGCATCTGCTTGCGGTGGGTTGGCTAATTTATTGGGTGTGGCTTCTAGCTGAGGCCCCCATACAGAGAATTCATAGAGCTGAAATATGGATTTCAAAACAGCCTGGAAGAAGAAATGAGAGATCCTGGAAATCAATATATCTCCCTCTCTCTCTCTCTGCTCTCTTTCCAGCTGGTATGTGGAGAAGCCCAGCTGTGGCTTGTGAGTTGGGGGAGGGGGGTTGGCTTGAGGGGGAGGTGATCCTCAAAGGAGTGTGGGAATGAGCGAGCTGCTTCTTGTTTGCTGGGAAGGAAGCCAAGTTGGAAGTGAGCCCGGATGTAAAGGATCTGGCAAGTGAATACTGTGTGGGCTGAACTGTATACCATCCCCCTCTCAAGAAGTATCATGTGTAAGATAGAGTCATTTAGACTCTGTGCATATGACATAGAGTCCACCTTTGATACCTCCCTCTGTGCATGTTAAAAGTAAAAATGGGGTGAACATAGGACTGACTGTTGCATGACAAAACAGGTGAAATTGCAGAAGTTATCATTTGAATTCTAGATAGATGCAAATTGTCAGGAAAAAGGGGGATCTGCAAACACAGGCTCTGTGATCCAAATCCATGAAGGGGACACACAAGACCCAGTCTTGCACCCAATTCATTGCTTTCATGAGGGTATCTACAGGGCCTGTCGGAGAAGGCAATGGCAGCCCACTCCAGTCCTCTTGCCTGGACAATCCCATGGACGGAGGAGCCTGGTAGGCTGCGGTCCATGGGGTCGCGAAGAGTTGGACACGACTGAGCGACTTCACTTTCACTTTTCACTTTCATTCACTGGAGATGGAAACGGCAACCCACTCCAGTATTCTTGCCTGGAGAATCCCAGGGATCAGGGAACCAGGTGGGCTGCCATCTATGGGGTCGCACAGAGTCGGACACAACTGAAGCAATTTAGCAGCAGCAACAGCGCCTGTGCTCAGAGATGCTGAGGAGGACAGGTCAGATTAGTCTCCTTCATTGTATCTGGATGTGGTTGAAGAGAAGCAACATCAGTTTCTCCAAAAGAAGCCTCCTGAAACCACCCTGTTGTCTAACATAGGGCTTTGCATACAGTGTACGCATGGTCAGTTGCTTCAGTCATGTCCAACTCTTTGTGACCCTGTGGACCATAGCCCACCAGGCTCCTCTGTCCATGGGATTCTCCAGGCAAGAATACTGGGGTGGGTTGCCATGCCCTCCTCCGGGGGATCTTCCCGACCCAGGGATTGAACCCACATCTCTTACATCTATTGCATTGGCAGGCAGGTTCTTTACCACTAGCACCACCTGGGAGATCCTTGCATACAGTAGAGATTCAATATTGATCCTTTCCTCTCCTTCCTGGCACATTCCAGACTAGCAGTGTTATCTTTGGTTCCTAGTGTACATATTCACTTGTGTGTACATGGGCACATATGTGTATGTATGTGTGTATATAAGTTAAAATGATGAATGAGGGGGAAATGGATGAACCATTCCACCCCATCCAACCTCCTTTTCTGATTCTAGACTCACAAATAGCAATGATTCTTTTTCTAGGAATCATAGTGATCATTATCCTGGCTTGAGATCACTTGACCAAGAGCAGATCTTTTCTCATCCAATTGTACAAAGATGAGAAGAACATAGAATTCCAAGTCAGAAAGACATGGATTTAAATCACAATTGGGGTCCTTCTCAGCTAAGTGATTCTATGTGACTTATTTAACCTCCCTGGACCTAGATTTCTTCATTAATAAAGCAGGAATAAGGTGCTGAGCTTGAACACATAAGGAGTGGGCATGATTAAAGTTCTAGGCACACAGCAGTTGTTCATTAAGTGGGAACAACATTTACCCGATTCTGTCCATGTAGCTCAGAGACCAAAGTGGGGCCCCCAGATCACACTGCTGTCTTTCCTACCACCTGCTCTCACAACAACCTTAAGAAATCAGACATGCTGATCAAAGCTATGCTTTGACCACAGAAAGCCCCAGCTGTTTTTATGCCTGACATCAGGGACACACATTTAGATCCAATGTCTCTGTTCATCTGACTTTCTATCTTGCATTTCCTGATTCAGCAGGACCTCCATCCTCTCCCGCTTGGATCCCTCGGTCCTAGTGTATTTGTCTTTTTTCTTGTTTTTTTTTTTTTTTTTTTCTGTTTTGGCTACGTTGGGTCTTTATCGCATCGTGAGGGCCTTCTCCAGTTGCGATGCATGGGCTCTATCTAGAGCATGCAGGCTCAGTAGTTGCAGCACAAAGTTTCTTCATAGCATGTGGGATCTCAGTCCCCTGACCAGAGATTGAACCCATGTCCCCTGCATTGGAGGACAGATTCTTAACCACTGAATCACCAGGGAAGTCCTCTAACATATGTGTCTTTATCCATCTCAATCATCACCATGTCCCCGACCAATCTTTGTTAAATAACACTCTCTGTTTGAAAGAACTGTGCAGAAAGATGCTTTTCTGGACTCTGAAACCCCTAGATGCCAGGAACAGGCTGTGTACAAAGAGGAGTATGTTGAGGAACTGGCAGTGGAAACACCTGCTCAGGTGACAGCAAGGTGTTTCACATTTAGGGCCATCCCTAGACTAGCATTTCTGAAAGCGGGGACAGGATGGATACTCTAGACAGACATGATGGTGAATAACATGGATCCTCAAGTGAGAATGTTGTTCTCTTGATATTTTGTTCTCATGTCTTATGATTATGTCAGGAGAAAATCTCATTGGAGATTTTCATAACATGAAAAGGTTTTCCTAAACCTCATAACATGTCTTTCACATCTTTTTAACGCTTGTCAATCTTCTCTGCAAACAAAGAGAGAAGTCACCACACTCAGAGCCTTTGGACACACAGCAATGTCGAGCTAGAATCTGTTAATCTTGTTTCTCTTGTATTTGTGTGTGTCTCCTCTTTTTTGGGGGGAGGCTGCTCTGGTGGCTCCGTGGTAAAGAACCCTCCTGCTGATGCAGAAAATGTGAGTTTGATCCCTGGGTTGGGAAGACCCCCTGGAGAAGTAAATGGCAACCCACTCCAGTATTCTTGTCTGGGAAATCCCATGGAAAGAGGAGCCTGGTGGGCTGCACTCCTTGGGGGTCACAAAAGAGTCAGAAACGACTTAGTGACTAAATGACAAAAACAGTCTATTGTATTAACAGACTTTATTTTTAAAAGCAATTTAATGTTTGAAGACAAACTGAGAGAGCTCCCGTATACTTACTCCTACCCTGCCTCCCCCACCATCAAAATCCTGTATCAGAGTGGCGCATTTTTTATAACTGGTGAACCAATGTTGACATATTATTATTATCCAAAGTCCACAATTTGCATTGCAGTTCACTTTTGATGCTATATATTCTGAGGTTTTTGACAAATGCATGATAACATGTATCTACCACCATAGTATCATCTAGAACAGTTTCACTACCTGAAAAATCCCGTGCTCCACCCATTCATCCCTCTGCCCTCACCCCTGAGCTCCTGCAATGGAGTCTGGTCTTTGTCAGAATGTCATTTCACTGGAATCATGCAGTATTAGCCTTTTCAGATTGGCTTCCTTCATTCAGTGATATGTATTTACTGTTACATCTTTGCGTGGCTTGATAACACATTTCTTTTTAGTGCTGAATAATATTCTATCGTTTGGGCTTCCCAGGTGGCACAGTGGTAAAGAATCTGCTGGCCGAAGCAGGAGATGCAAGAGATCCGGGGTTCAATCCTTGGGTTGGGAAGATCCCCTGGAGCAGGAAATGGCACCCCACTCCAGTATTCATGCCTGGAAAATCCCATAGATAGAGCAGCCTGGTGGGCTACAGTCTAGGGGGTCCCAAAGAATCAGACTTGACTGAACACACACACACACACAATATTCTATTGTATGAATGTAGTACAACTTGTCTTCTTTTGTTGCTGATAGCATTTTTTTTTTCTTATGGTAGTGACAAAAAGTCTCCTTTAGAAATAAGTTTACTGAAGTAAAAGTATGAGACATTTAGAGAAAAATGTTAAGTATGAAGAAAATAATAGCATGAACATGTCAAACAGTGTAAGTGACTGAAGTTTGGGTAACACTGACATGGGTTGCACACTTTACAGTAGTCCTGAAATATCTGTGGCCACCAAGAAGCGCCTCAGGTATGGGGAAAACGCAGAGTCCCAGGCCACGGTCCTAGGGTGGTGCCCTGGAATCTGCATTTCTAACCATCGGCTTTGACAATTCCGAGTAGGGGACCACTTCACAGGAATAGTGTTATTAGGCAGGAGTTTGAGGAGGAAGCCAAATGGGAGGAGAAGAAATGCTGCTACCAGACCTGGGGTTCCCTGACATATAAGAAACGAGGTTGTGGGCCCTAGGAGAGGAGCGGGCAGTAGTTGGGTAGGTGGGCACAGGACCATGTGATTAGGAAGGAAGTCTCTCAGCGAGGAGGAAGGAATTGATGACTCTTACATCCTTCTCCATCCCTGTCTCAGGGATCTGAGAGCTTCAAGTCCCGCCTGGGACAGCCACAAGATGGAAAAAAGTCTAACCACTGTGGGCCTCTGACATGGGGGAGAGATGCGAACTTGGACTGTATAAAGATATTGCCCAGCGAATGCTAATTTCCCTGACAAATACAACCATCAATTCACATTCCCGAATGATGTTCAGAGGCTATTCTTGAGCAAAGTCAAATCAGGGCCTCTGGGGGAAGCCCTAGAGTCCCCGAGTAAGGGAACAGATGGTACACAGCGTGCTCCCTCACAGCTCACTGAGCACCAACAATGAAGCGCTTCACTTTTGGAATGGCACATCACTCTTGCCTACAACTTGGCTGGACCTGGAGACGTGGCTCTGTCTAACTCCCCATAGAAGGGGTGGGAGTGTCATTCTCCTGGGTGATTGGAAAGAGAAGTTCAGATGTCATGAGCTTTGGAACTCTCTCTCCACACTATGTGTACCTCCCTCTTAGGGTTGCCGTGGGATTTGGGTGAGCTAACACATGCCAAACATTTAGAGCACTGTTGACCTACAATAAGGGCACAATAAATGTTAGTAGCCACTGTTATTATTTTCTCATTTATGTAAGGAGGAGGTGGTGTGAGGGAATATCCAAGCCCCTTGTAGTTCTGTTGTCTTCTTTTATGCCTTATCAGGCAGAGGAGCAATACCTGAGGTTATAAATCCAGTTCTTCCTTTCACCAATAGAAGAAATCTCCCTAGAAGAACGACATTAGTGTGTGTGTGTGCTCAGTCGCTACGTCATGTCTGACTCTTTGGAACCCCATAGACTGTAGCCCTTCAGGTTCCTCTGTCCATGGGATTTTCCAGGCAAGAATACTGGAGTGGGTTGCCATCTCCTCCTCCAGGGAATCTTCCCAGTTTAGGGACTGAATCCATGTCTCCTGCATTGGCAGGTTGATTCTTTACCACTGCGCCACCCGGGAAGCCCAATGACCTAAGGACGGAGCCTTAAAGACTGAACCAGAGAAAGAGTTTGGAAAACAGGAAATGAAGATTTTCCAGACATTGGGACAATGGAAGCAAAAAGTCAGAGAAGTTTTATGGGAAAATTGGCATGGTGGATAAGAATATGGGGCTTTCAGAGCCAAGCAGAACTGCGGTCCAATCCAAGGGTTGCTTTGCAGTGGATGTGTGACCTTGGGCAAGTCACTTACAGACAGAAGTGTTAAATTTCTTCCACAGTAGAATGGGAATGATAATAATAGTTCCCATCTTAAAGGTACCATTGTGTGGCTCAAATGATGTAATGCATACAAAACTCTTGGCAAAGAGTAGAATACAAACACACAATAAATTTGCAAAGATGCAATGAACATTAGTTCTTAATGTTATCTGATCTACCAGGCTTTCAATGGTCTTCTCTAAACTTTCTTTGAGAATCTCTGCCTTGATGTGGGTTGCTTATATCAGGAGGAGCTTACAAAATATCACAGAGGTAGGTGAAACTAAACATGCTCAAGCATTGTCAGTAAATCAAAATGATTCCACAGATATATGTGGAATTTTTCAAATGTACATGGAAGTCATCAGGGTGAACAAAATCAAAAGCATCTTTCACTTCAGTGCAGCTTCTTGTCAATAAGTATTTTCTCAATTAACAGATACTCAAAATACAAGCATGGGCTTCTCAGGTGGCCGAGTGGTAAAGAATCTGCCTGTAATACAGGAGACCCAGGTTCAATCCCTGGGTCAGGAAGATCTCCTGGAGAAGGGAATGGCAACCCGCTCCAGTATTCTTGCCTGGAGAATCCCATGGTGAGAGGAGCCTGGTGGGTTACAGTCCATGGGGTCGCAAAGAGTCAGACATGACTGAGCAACTAACATACACATAATGTACAAGTATAATCATTTTGAGGGTTTGTGGAACTCAGTATTTAAAAAAATTTTTTTAAAGATGAATTTACTTTTGACTGTGCTAGGTCTTCATTGCTTTGCATGGACTTTCCCTAGTTGTGGCGAGTGGGGGCTACTCTTTGTTGTGGTGTGAGGGCATCTCATTGTGGTGGCTTCCATCGTCGTGGAGCACCGGCTCTACAGCGCACGGGCTTCAGTGACTGTGGCGCATGGGCTTAGTTGCTTTGCGGCGTGTGGGATCTTACCTGACCAGGGATCAAAGCCATGTTTCCTGCATTGGCAGTCAGATTCTTAACCACTGGACCACCAGGGAAGCCCCTCTTTTAGTATTTAAAGAGACAGGCTAAAAAACAACCAACCAAAGTGTCATGGTCATGAAAGACAAAAAATGTAGGGGAAACCACCCTAGACTGGAGGTGTCTAAAGAGATACAGTAACTAAATATAATGTGTGATTTGGGCTTGCTTCTGGACCAGAGAAAGTCTGGACCACACTTGCTTCTCTTCCTTTGTGAGACAGTTCCTGATAAGATGTAGAGATTACTGCATGGCATTGTATCAATGCTAAGTTCCTCATTTTGGTCATTGTACTATCATTCTCTAAGATGTTAACCTTTGGAAAAATAGGGTGAAAGCTTTATGGGAAGCTGTGTTTACAAGTTTCCAAATGAGTCTTACATTATTTCAAAATGAAAACTTGAAAACCAAAAATAATTTAAATGGGGGTAGTTTCTCATACTTGGAAAAATTGCGGGGGGTGGGTGTGTGTGGGGGGGAAGAATACAGAAAAAAGAGAAAAGCATAGAAAAAACAGTATGGGTTTGGTGGTTAAAAACACTGGATTAGAATCTAGGCTCTAGCACTCAGAAAGTGAAAGCAGCTTTGGGCAAATCAATTCAATACCCTGGGCTTCAGTGTCTTCTATCTGCAACAATTTGCTTCTATGGAGCAAATTAAAGAAATATATCATAGAAATATTGTGAGAATTTGAGTAGACAACACCTACTACAGTACAAGGAAGGGGCTCCAGATAAACATTCACTCTCTGTCTGGTCTCTCTTTACCCCTCTGTCTGAAGAGCATGACAAACATTGCTCATACATTTCCCAGATATGAGGATTGTGTGCTAAGTGCTTTGAAATTGACAGGGTGACACCTGAGCAATGAAAAGTGTTGAGTGGGCAGGAATGTTTTCCCAATACGGGATCCTGAGCATATAAACAGAGTTCATAATCATCAGCATGAAGAACATTGGCCATTATGCAGTATGTTTTTTTTTTTAACACTTCTTAACCTGACACCCAAAAAGGAGCGCTTTGGCAGATTGAGTGAGTGTGGGCTGTATATTTGATTCATCCTGTAGCGATTTCTCCAGGAGCCACAGACTTAAGCCTCCATGGAGCAGTGGGATACTTTAGAAAGAAAAGCTTTCTGGTGCTGGGACTCTGGTTCACTTATGTGTTCAGAGAACAATTGCCCAAACCAGGCAGTCACAGGTGACTGAGGGCAAGTGGGAGTGGGAGTGAAGAGATGTCCCCTCCTGTGGTGTGTGTTTGTCTGTGGGTGGGAGTGAGTGAGTGGACATGTGTCTGCACGTGAACTACATCTATTTAACACAAAAGAAAACGGCGCTGGAGGGGTTGGTCCGTTTGACTGCTCCCGCCTTTCAATCATCTTTGTTCCAGAGAGAGCCCAGGGGATCTGGTCCTTGCAAACTCGGTACTGACATTTTATACAAGAGTCATTGCCTTGTTTCTTACTTCTGGCATCCATTAAGTGTCTGTCTGAAAAAAAAAAAATCAGTTTGGGGCTTTTGGAAGTGTATGTAGTTTGATTTCAAAAGTTTTCCGCTATCTCCTCCCCAAAACACATAGAGAGAGGTAATCTTTATCCTTTCTACTAACTAACATTTGACATGATGGCTGGAATTTGCTTCAAAATAATCTAGTGACTAAAGATGAAACAAGACTGGTCATAAGTTGATAAATGCTAAATTTGGGTGATGGGTTACACACTTTCTTCTATTCTCTCTACTTTTATGTATGTTTGGAATTTCCCATGATAGAAAGGTATGGCTTATTGTCTGATTAATGAAATGTTATTAAAAGACAATTATTGAACAGGCTTTACAGGGGAGGAGGCACCAGCTGAGGGCAGACAAGCAGCTCTGTGGCACAGCGATGCTGATGATCAGGGCCAAAGATAGACAGGACCAGAGTGCATCCCAGCGGGCCCTTCATCAGTCTTGCTCAATGAGGGGAATAAATTTGATGACCTCTTAAGGGATCTTCTGTCCCCAAAGGTCATTATTTAAAGATAAAAATGTCCTGTTGTCCCTTTTTTTTCTGGTCCACCTGGCTTGGTGGCAGCAAAAGGATCGGTGTGACCACTCAGTCAACAGACATTGAGTGAACAAATCCAGGGCTATGTCCTGAGGATGTGGAGATAAGATGGTCCAGTGAAGAGCCTGGCAAGCTGAGAAGCAAACATAAGATGACATAATCAAAACAATGAGTACCTTGGACCAGAGTCACATTCATTCTGCTGAAGGACCACACAGGACAGGTGACTAGCAACGTCCGGGAAAGCTAGAGAAGGATGTCTAGAGGAGCTTATCCTTGAGTGACCACGCTGGGACGGGTAGGGGGAATTCTCCAAGTGGGAGTGTGTGCAATGCCAGCTATAGGAGATCTACCCTCACTCTCCTCATCAGGACTATTTCCCACACAGCCTAATCCTCTCTCACTCTGACTGCTTTCCAAATCACCCTGCTCTGCTCAAAGACCCAGAATTGCTCTCCTTAGAGAACTGGGTGGATTAAAGTATGGGCTTCATGCAAATGGGGGAGGGGTGCATTAACTCCTTTCTAGAAGCTTCTCTTCCCAATGCCAGCCTTTTGGGGCTTGGTCCTCCTGGCCTTTCTGTAAGTGGAGCCTGCTGGTCTGGTTGTTCTTGGGGGTCACCAACCTGGTAATAATAACTCTGCAAAAACTTTATTGGTTGATTGAATTAAGTTTTTTTTTCTGTTAAGTATTTCCTTTAAAAAATATTTTATTGTTCTTGCTTTATTAATTTTCATTTTTTGGCCATGACACACAGCATGTGGGATCTTAGTTCCCCAACCAGGGATCAAACCCACACCCCTTGCACTGGAAGGGCAGAGTCTTAACTTCTGGACCACCAGGGAAGTCCCTGAATTGAGGTTTTATCTGGAAGCTTCAGCTGTGGGTCCAGGAGCTACATTATCCTCCAATGCATGCACAGACATGGGTTCATATTCCTTTGGTAAGGAGGAAAGAGCAAACTTTATTTTCTTAATTTCTCAGGGTAAGAAACCAGGATCTAGAGGGGTAGATGGAAGGCAACATGCTAAGGTTGCCTTAGCAACTAGAGCCTACATCTGCCCCTCACAGGAGTAAAACATTTCCCCAGCCCCTTGCCAGTCACAGGAATATTCATTCATTCACTTCCTAAGACATAAACGTGTTGTAGTAAAGTGTTAATTTATTGGGATGATTGGAGAATGAAAGAGATTAGGGAGGGAAAAGGTGGAGGAATGGGACACATTTATAGTTAATTGAATTTTCTAGTGAATTTGGAGGTAACCCTATAATTTATATTTCAACTTTTATCAGTGACAATCTTTATAAAATATAAAATATAGCCTTTATAAAATATGTCTGCTTCATAGTGCATTTGGATATCACCCCAAGTTCCCTATACATTGAAGGGTTGCTGTTTAAAGTTAGACCCTGAGGTTACAGAAGGCAAAGGAGTGTGTTTCTAGCTTCATAGACCACAGGATACCTTGCAGAAGTCAGTATGTGGATCTTGTTGAGACTGTGATATCAACTTGTTTTATCTTCCTCCCACGAGAGTGGTGTAAAACATCTAGTTCATTCATTCAGCAATTATTTATTGAGCAACTGCTTTGTGCCAGAGCTGTACTGAGCATCCTGGCTATCCTAGTGAGCTGGACCACAGCTCCTGTCTCCTAGGAGCTCTGCAGTCTTATAACTGCGGGTGGGGCCATTATAATCCAGGATGGAGAGGATTAAGAATTGTGCCAGGTGCTCTGGGAGCACAGGATCAAGGAGGGCTTCTCACAAGAGGAGATGGCTATGGGGGGGGGGGAGGCGGGGGGCTTGAAATTGTTCAAGATAACAGAATAGAAGGGCATTCCATGCAGGAGGAGCTTTTCCAGAAACCCTGTTTGTTTCAATACACATGAATTCTCTCATCTTCCCTTCTCTGTACTCTGTTCAGCAGAGTCATATCTGCCTCTCCAAGGGATCAGCTGTAGCAGCAATCAGCCTCTCTTGACTTGGGGCTTCACCTGTGCATGTCCTGGCCTAACCCAGTTCTGCTTCCACCAGAAGGCTGCCTTACAGAGCCCATCTGAGGAGTGGGGACACAGGGGTCCCTCTGATGTGGGTGATCACCTTGGTAACAACCACCTCAGGTTTTCAGAGCCAGGTGGGGGCTGCAGCAGGTTGACAAAGGAGAGTCCAGAAGCCCAGGAACTCTTAACATACCAGGTCCCTCTAACATGGGTGGGAAACAGCATCTCATTTCAGACTCAGGCACATTTTTATTTCAGGTCCCTCACCTATTGTCTAGCTAGAGAGATGAAATAAAATGTCATCAAAGTGGTCCAGGCCCCGTAGTCTTCTCAGACCCTCTGCGCTTGCTCATCCTTGTGGAGGTCTGGGAGACACAGCATCAATGTACTGTGTTTATCTTTTGATTCCTTTGCAAATGATCATTCCAAAGTTGCCATCAGCACTTTTACCACCTACCTTTATTCGAGAAAATATTTACAGGTTTTCTTGCTATGCATTGAGAAAGGGAACTTCCTTTTCTATGAGATAAAGAAATCGAGGCCCAAAAGAGAGTAAGTTATGTGTGTGTGTTACTGTTGGATGCACAAATGCCAGGGAAGATAATAGGTGTTGTTGCTGTTGTTTAGTCCCTAAATCACGTCTGACTCTTCTGTGACCCCATGGACTGTAGCCACCAGGCTCCCTCTATCCATGGGATTTCCCAGGCAACAATACTGGAGTGGGTTGCCATGCCCTCCTCCAGGGGATCTTCCCAACCCAGAGATTGAACCCCTGTCTCTTGCACTGGCAGGCAGATTCTTTACCACTGCACCACCTGGAAAAGCCCATGTTTGTACGGTATGTGGGGTAAAATCAATTCTAAATGTTACTCGATGCCACTTGACGTAGGGTGGACAATCATTCCAATTTCCCTGGGGATTGACAAAATTCCCAAGATGTGGCACTTACAGTGCTAACACTGGGACAATCCCAGACCAACCTGGACAGTTGATCACCCTACAAGAATGTTCCAGTTAACCACGCTGTAGACTAATAGACCCCGGGACAACACCTCTGGTACCTAGTGTCTCCCTGCTGTGAGTTGGGAGGCACTTGTTGATTGATTGGCTGACTGGTGCCTGGTTTCCTGTTCTAGGAGCAAGCATCCATCAGTGGTTCACCAGGCTGCTTAGAGTCAAGGAGACATGGTCACTGAGACCCTCCTGTTTGATCTCACACAGGGCAGGCGGGAGGGCTTAAGACGTTAGATCTCTGGTACGAAGCTTCTCAGATTTTAATGTACTTGTGAACCACCTGCTGTCCTTGCTCAACTGTAGAATCTGATTTCAGCATTTGGAGTGGAGCCTGAGAATCTGCATCCCAACAGAACCCAGGTCAGTGCAGATACTTTTGGTCCACAGACCACACCTTGAGTATCAAGGAGCTCAGGAGTTCTTGCCCTTAGCAGGCATATTAGGATTATCTGGTGGGGGGATTCTTCCTATGTCCAGCCACAAACCCAGACCAGTAAGGTAGGTCACTAGGGGTGGGACCAGGCTTCGGTATTTTTAACTCTCCCCAAGAATTTCCAATATGCAAAAAGGGTTGCAAATCCCAGGGAGGGGAAGGAGAGAAAAGTTGCGTCTGATGATAAGGGCTGATTGATAGGTCCAGATGGGCTAGGCTGTGCTGTCAAGAGATGTATTGCAAGTGGAATCAGAAATCTAAAAGATGGCGCTTATTTTGGAAAGCCCAGAGGCAAAATTGCTTTTAAAAAATCAGGCACAATGGTTTGTGTTCTTTGGCCTTTTAGCAGTGAATCAACAATGTTTCTCTTGCCCTTGGGGTAGATGGAGTCCAGTATGCAACTTTAGGGAGAAGTGGGAGGCCCTGCTCTGAGTCTATCTGATAGGAGAGAAACAGAGGTTCTGAAACCAGTAAATCATGGGTTTCACAGACAGTGTCATCTGAATGGGTCCTCCAACTACTCAGGATTTCTTTCATTGCCTTCCTTACCGATGCTTTCCCGCAGCTGTTTCCAACATTCCCCATTCTCATCAAGCTGCCAGCCTCCTTCCAGCAGATGACTTTGCCTCCTATTTTACTGAGAAAATTGGGGTCAGCCATTCAGAGGCCATCGTCTCTCCCCTCCTGCCGGTCATCGCTCCCTCTTCACTTCTGCAAATGTCTGTCTTTACCTAGTCCCTCCTCCCTCCTCCTGCCTCCCTACCAGAGTGACCACACCGGTGCTCTTTGCCCCAGCATCCTTCACTGCCCCCAGGACTTCATCTGCTGCTACCACTCTCTCCCTGCACCCACATAGGTCACTGTCAGACTCTCTCCATCACGTGCTCTTCCCTGGCTCCCTCTCCTCCGGACACAGGCGTGTTCAGACCTTTACTATCCCCTGAAGGAGTAGCGTTCTCTCTTTCATCTCCTCATGCCCACTGCAGTTGTGCAACCTGGTTTCCACCTCCACCACCATCTGAAAATATTCCTTGGAAGGTCCTTGATGATCTAATTCCAGAACCATGTGGCCTTTCAGAAGCCCTCCTTCCTCTGGAAGGGGCTTTTAGGGGAGAAAAGATACATTATATGTATGCCTGAGTCCCTTCACTGTTCTGAAACTGTCACAACATTGTTAATCCGCTATACCCCAATACAAAATAAAGTTAAAATAATTACTTATTTCAAAAAAAAGAAGCCCTCCTCCCTAGATTGCTCTGCACATTGCTGCTGCTAATTCGCTTCAGTCGTGTCCGACTCTGTGTGACCCCATAGATGGCAGCCCACCAGGCTCCTCTGTCCCTGGGATTCTCCAGGCAAGAATCCTGGAATAGGTTGCCATATCCTTCTCCAATGCATGGAAGTGAAAAGTCAAAGTGAAGTCGCTCAGTCATGCCCGACTCTTCGCGACCCCATGGACTGTAGCCTACCAGGCTCCTCCGTCCATGGGATTTTCCAGACAAGAGTACTGGAGTGGGTTGCCATCTCCTTCTCCACCTCTGCACATTAGGCACTCAGGATCCCCCACTCCATGCCTGTATGGTCCTGCCTCTTGTCTTTGCTAACATTTGTTGCAGTGAAAATGAGGACTCGCTCTCCAGCCTCCATCCCCCTGCTGATGGTGAAGTCCTGTCCCGATTTCAGGTCACTCCTCATTTGTGGCTTCCCTCAAGCTCAGTCGGTAAAGAATCGCCTTCAGTGCAGGAGACCCAGGTTTGATACTTAGGTCTGGAAGATCCCCTGGAGAAGGAAATGGCAACCCACTCCAGTATTTTTGCCTGGAAAATCCCATGGACAGAGGAGCCAAGCGGGCTACAGTCCATGGGGTCGCAAGAGTCAGACATGACTTAGTGACTAAACCACCACCTCATTTGTGGGTCCTGAAGTCAGTTGCATGATTAAGTTGCAACCAGCATTTCCTTTCTCCATCCTCCACCCCCCAAACCGTCCTACCACGAGATAGACCAGAACAGGATAGGAAAACATTTGCATGCATTACAAGTAGGAAGGGTAAGTATTGTTGAGAAACTTCTATTCTAGTCCATCTTCTGTACTGCCAAACTGGGAAGCAAAAACAACATTTCCCACACCTCTGCAACATTTCTAAAATCACAGTGAGATTGTCTTCTGACAACTGAGCCCTTCTCCCAAATTCCCTCCCTGGCTGATGGTTTCCTCGGGGTAATATGCTGTGACTTCTACCCCTCGCTCCATCCACACTGATTGTCACTAGGTCCTACTCTGAGGAGTCGAGCATCCATTCCCGCCCCCCATTTCTCCTGGCTTCACTGGCAGTTACAGATATTGCTCTTCATCCCCCAGATATGACAACAGCCTTCTAACTGTTCTCCTGACCTCCAGTCTCACAAACCGCCCCCCCCCCCCGCCCCCAGTCCATGGCAATCCTGAGCTGTCATTTACAAGCTACCCTTCCCTGCAAAGTGGAAGTATTTAATACTTTTCTCACAAGGCTGTTCCTGGGATTCATCGAAAGATACATAAGGAAATATACAAACCTGGATAAAGGATATGTCAAGGGGCTAGCACATGTTAGGAACCGAGATGTTACTTTCTAGCCTCCTAATTCATCAGACATTCTGCTGCCAAACCCTCTCTGGCTCCCTAGTGCCTACTGGATAAAATATCTCAATATCTTGGTCTTAGTCTCCTACGAGTCCTCCAACATGGCCAGAAGGCTTCCACCTAAGCCTTCTCTGTCCACTGATCCCTGTCCTTCTGGACAGTGGCCAACTTGCCATGCCTCCCACAGACATGCACACTCCTGCCTCCATGCACTTTTTTGGGCAGTGCCTTTTGCCTCACCGGTCCTAGACCTCAGGGCCACACCACTTCTCTCCTGCCTTGTCATCACAGTACAGTCTTGCAGAAGGAGGACACAAGATCCCCCACCACCAGCTGGTGGCCCCAGACCTGTGGAAGCAGTTTGGGTTCAAGCCCAATCACCGCAGGCATCTTCAAGGGCAGGGAGCACGGCTGGGACCCAGTGCAGAGAGGAAGGTGGCATGAAGACCTTTTGGCAAGCTTGTGGAAAATAAAACCTCAGCCCACCCCTGCCTCTCTTTGCAGGGTCCCTGACTCCCCACCCACGACCCAGATGTGCTTATGCCTCTGGCTGGAATAAACTCCAGAATCTTTCTAACATGCCTACCCCATTCCCACTTCTCCATATAGATTATACTCATCTGCAATGCAGAGACCTGGGTTCGATCCCTGGGTCGGGAAGATCCCCTGGAGAAGGAAATGGCAGCCCACTCCAGTACTCTTGCCTGGAAAATCCCATGGAAGGAGAAGCCTGGTAGGCTACAGTCCATGGGGTGGCAAAGAGTCAGACACGATTAAGCAACGTCACTCTCACTTCGCTTTCACCCACCCCATACTTCCCCATCACTCCAGAAGCTATCCTAGCCCGGTCACAGCCACCCCCAGCTCCCGTGCTGGTCCCTCTGCAGATCTGCCCATCTATCACAAGGACAAGTGCCGACTGGAGCACCAGAACACTTGTGCACTGGAAGGGGTCCTTCCTTCTTTTAGAAACAGGAAATCCTAGGTTCAAATAGCCGCCCTTTCTTGTACCCATGACATGTGGACTTCTGCCGCCTGTAGAAAACAAACTCGGTTCTTCTCATCTGTCAACTCAAGGGAACAATAAGAACCTTATGGGTGGATGTGAGAATTAATTGTGGTTTAATCTGTAAAGTGCAGCACAGTTCCTGGTATCCTAAGGCCAGAGGGCTCAAAGTGGGGGCTTTGGGGGGCTGTGTGTAGGCAAAGATACATTTTCTTTGAACTGGACTGGGCATATGTTATTTTTAACAGAAAGAGTCCCCCCCAACCCCCACCTCAACACAGACACAGACACACACACACTCTCTCTCTCTAGAACTGACTCTTGAAAAACTGGAAGATCCAGATCACAGGGCCCCTTCCACCCTCGAGACAACTATGGGCTGTTGCTAAGCAAAGGTCACCCCTAACTGTAGGCGGTTTGCTATAGGTCCTCCTCAGGCCCCTGATCTGATGCTCCTTGCGCGTGACTGAAATTCAGCATTGCTGTCATAACCCAATTCTTCCGTGCTGGTTGGTGAGCAGCAGCAGTCTGGGGCTCTGCCATCCCAGCCGCCCCAGTTCCTCCCATGGGCTTCCCTTCCTGGGCCTCACCAGGACCCAGCAACTAAAGGGTTAATACCAGCACAGCAGGGGGCCTCTGGGACCCCTTGGGCTACCAGGCAACTAAGGGGTTGATGTCTGTGCAGGTCCTGTTGCCAAACATTTCAAACAACATCTCAGCCCAGATGTGCAGGAGTTGCCCCTCTGTTCACCTCTTGAGTCCTTAGCGCCGAGAACAGGTTCTGGCACACCATAGGTGCTCTTTGTTGACTGACTAACTGACTAACTCCGCCTTATGTGCTCAAAAATACCAGCTTCTACCTCTTTGCCTCTCTCATAGCTCAGTCGGTAAAGAATCTGCCTGCAAGGCAGGAGACCTGGGTTCGATTCCTGGGTCCGGAAGATCCCTTGGAGAAGGAAATGGCAACCCACTCCACTATTCTTGCCTGGAAAATCCCATGGACAGAGGAGTCTGACAGGCTACAGTCCATGGGGTTGCAAGAGTCAGACATGACTTAGCGACTAAACCACCACCACCCCCCCTTTGCCTCATCCTCCTTTTCCTTTGATGGGAAGGAAACTAGTCCACTCTGGATCCTGCCCATTTACTCAGCTCTCCCTCAATCCCCCTCCATCCACACTAGCTGCTGGGGGTGGGGTAGGGTCAGGTCTGGTGGTGACCCCAGTCCAAGCCCCTCAGCAGCAAGCAGACCTTCTCCAGACGTCAGTAGCAGAGGAATACAGATGGTGCCTTCGGCCTTGTGGGCAGCCAAATATAGTCATGCATGGGAGACCGTGGGTGTAATCAAAAGCATTTTATTTCTCAGACAATAGAAACAAACAGAACAGCAATCTCAGTCAGGACAGAGAAGGACCAGCAGGGAGCAGGCAGATTGGAGGAGCTGTGAAACGGTATAAATTAATGAAAATGATTCTGCTGGCACTTCTCACTGCCTGCCTGCCTCCTTTAAATGGGTCTGGCTCCCTGCACTTTGGGGCCTGGCACTCGGGGAGGGCAAAAACTTGGGGATCTGAAAGCAGACACGACTTCGAGTTCAATGACTCAGAGGAGAATGAGGGGGAGGAAGAGAGAGCCCATGGGCATCTGTGGAGCGATCCACATCCTGGGCAAGAATGTGTGATGTCCAACCTGAGAAGCCAGGAAACTTGCGAGGGAGTCCTTCACTGCATGACCTTGGCCAGTGAGCCTCAGCTCTCTGGGCCCGCGTGTTCACATCACTGAGTGACTGGGCTAGTGGAGCTTCCAAGACCCTGTGCGTATATTAAGTCACTTCAATCGTGTCCAACTCTTCACAACCCTATGGACCATACCCACCAGGCTCCTCTGTTCATGGGGATTCTCCAAGCAAGAATACCGGAGTGGGTTGCCATGCCCGCCCCCAGGATATCTTCCCGACCCAGGGATCGAACCGGCGTCTCCTGCATTGGCAGGCGGGTTCTTTACCATTGGTGCCACCTGGGAAGCCGTCCAAGACTTTACCAGCCCTGATATTCAAATACTGTTTCATGAACACCCTCACTTCCATTTCTGGTAGAAATTATTTGGCTTGTCTCTCTTTCAGCCAGAAGCTCCTCCTCAAAGCCAAGAATTATTTCCTTTCTTTCTTTTTTTTTTGGTCACGGGGTCCTAGGAGCCCAGGAGGTGCTGATCCCGTGCCGGAATGACAAAATGATGGACAGACGGCTGCCCGCAGGAATGGCTAAGTCTGTTGCAGGCAGTAGCTAGACAGGCTACTTACCGCGTGCAATGGAAGGTGTGGGGAGGATTAGGCTTTAACCGGATGCGGCTGGGATTCATTTGTTCACACGGAGATTTAGCTCTGCTTCTCTCTCCAACCCCCCGCACCGCCCCCCGCCCCCCAACACACACACACACACACTGGCAGGTTGAAGGCTGTAAGGACAATGTGTGTTAGTTCCTGCCTTGAAACTGACTGCCAGCCGGGCAAAAATCATTTGGGGTTTATATTCATGTGTCACCCTAGATTTAAAAACGACAGGCAGACAGGAAGGCCTCCCTCCCCCGCCCCGAGCCCACCCAGAGGCCCCTTATTTTAGCCATGATCACTACGCAGGCCTCCCAGAGCCCAGGCTGTAAACCCAGGCACACAGGAGGCTTTGTGGAAACGCTCCAGCGAGCGGCGATCGGTCTGAACAGCCGGCCCCACCCTCTCGACTTCCTGTTTCCTTTGTCTGGGGCGAGGGCAGCCGGCGAGGTGTAGGAAGGAGGCAGGCGGCTCGGGCTGAAATGGGCTTTAGCATCCCGGCGGCTCGGAGGGAAAGGGGGCCAGGCTGGGGGCGGAGCCCAGCGGGCGGCCGGCCGGCTGCTGCTTGATTTAAGGAGATGTTTTCGAATCACCCCGGCAGGAGGCCCAGAGAGATGGTGGAAATTAAGTGCACGACTTCCCCGAGGATCCCTGGTCCCCTGTCGCCCCGGCAGAGTCCTAGGTGATAATGGGGTCCCCTGGAGGGTCTCCGTGGGACGCCTCTTGATGCCTGCTCTATACTTCAGAGACCCCAGTAAAACCCAAAGCCCCAAGTCGGTGCCTGCCCCCACGGCGGGCAAATGAATGAACAAATGAGCAGATGGATGAATGACCAGGAGGGCAGCGGAGGGTTTGAAAGGGATTGTAAAACTGCCAGGTTCCCAGCGTTAATGCCACTTTCGCTCTTGTGAAGAAAAACACTTCTCAGCTGAGCAGCTAAGAGAGAAAAGTGTGTCTCACGGAAGGAGTGGGGTGCGGGGGGTGGGGGGTTGAAGGAATGAATGGATTTTGTGTTTTGACATATTTACTAAGAAATGTGGAAATTGCTTAGCACCTGCTAATTAGAGTCAGAGCAACCTCAATTCCCTGCGATCTGCAAATGCCAAGGAGCTGGAAGGAGGGGTGGATTTTCCAAAGGGATTCATGCGCTTTTCTCAGTTGAGGATGGAGGAACTGAAGGAGGTGCTGAGGAAGGCAGGGTCCATAACACTCCGATTTCTTGGCAGAGCACTCTCTTCTCTCATGATGAGGCTACTGCTGGGAGGCGATGGAGATGAGCTCTGGGCACTCAGGTCTATCATCTCAGGCTATAGCTCTGGAATTGCACTTGTACTTAATCGCTCAGCCGTGTCCGACTCTTTTGGACCCCTTGAGCTGTAGCCTGCCAGGTTCCTCTGTCCATGGGGATTCTCCAGGCAAGAATACTGGAGTGGCTTACATGCCTTTCTCCCAGGATCTTCCCAACCCAGGGGTCAAACCCAGGTCTCCTGCATGGCAGACAGATCCTTTACTATCTGAGCCACCAAGGAAGACCTACTGAAGGTCAAAGACTAGTCCAAGGTCACCCTGTGTTCTTTTTCTGTGCTTTCCTCTGCCCCATCCTGAGACTCTGTCCTGTCTCCCCACTTCCTCCTGCCCAACCTGGGAACTGCAGAGTGATTGGGGACCTAGCCTTGGACTCAGACTCCCTTAGTCCAACTCTTCCTTCCCTGATTTGCTTGTGTGTCTTTGAGAAAGCAGCTTTATTTTCTGGGCCTCAGCTTCTTCGCTTGTAAGTGGGAGACACTGAGAGCACCTACTTCAGAGGGTTGTTGTGAGGATTAAAAATCTTGCCACAATGGATGTGGACCATCATTTGAAGACTTTGGAGTCTAAGAGCCATGAGAGCCCTAGCTCAGCCAATGAGTAGATGGGAAACTATATGGATCAGGGTCTGTTCAGGAAACCAGAGCCCCCACTGGCTACTTCAATGAGGGAACTGATTGCAGAGGTGTTGGTAGAGCTGTAAGTCCATGTAGGAGATGTTGAGGCAAGTTGGAGAAGCCAAATAGTGAGGTGGTACCATCCCTACACTCGAGGAGCAGAGGGAGGAGGCAGGTAACTGGAGCCTGGGAATCCAGGCTTCCTGGCCAGATCTGGGAACACTGAGGAAGGGTTGTCAGGGGTGCAGTGGGGGTTAGAATTGAGGAGGCTGCATAGCTACTACTGAAGTTGCTACCTGAAGTTGAGAAGAAATGAGCTTTCCCATCGCCTATGTCCCAGCCTCCCACTTGGCTGAACCAGTTGGCAGTGGAACCTAAGAAGAGGAGTTTGCAGGGGTCCATGCCCTGTGACATAGAGCAGAACAGGACAAGGCAGAAGAGACCTGCCCAGGGACCAGGGGCACACTGCTCACCCTCTGAAGCTTTAATGTTCTAAACTGCTTAAGAAAAAGTGGGCAGAGGATGCCCGATGGTTGACCTGGTGTGACTGTAGTGAGGCTTACATGAAAGAAAATGAACAAAGCCCACAGCACCATGCCTGGTTGTAGAAGTATTCAGTAACTGTGCTTCATGCTGGTCTTCCTTTCAGGCTCCAGTTCATGTCACCTCTTCTGGAAGTCACTGCTGACCCCTGTGATCTGACACCAGCTTGCTCATATTTTCAGTAGAGTGTTGATCACATTGCAGTGCTGCTTGGGATCAAATGTCTGTCTCTTCCACTTGAGAATGAGACCCTGGGAGCAGTTTCCTCCTCTTGGCATCTCTTGCTCTTGGAATGCCTGTTACTCAGTCATTACTGGGTGAAAGCCCAGTAGGCCACCATAAAACATGAACTCCTCAAAATCATCTTCAAAGTTCATGGCGTGGGCTATGGGTTCCTAGAAGGTTAGTGAAGGGAAAGGAAAGACAAGGCACGGAGCATAAAGTTTAAGGAAGATGAGAAGTACGGACGTTTGTTCGCAGCCACATGCATAGTAAGGACTGTCAGATTTCCTGGCTTCTAAGCTAGTAGGTATTTTAAATTTTTAATTTTTTTCTTTTTATGAAAAAAAAAAAAAACCACATATTCAGTGTGGGAAATTTAGAAATTTCAGGTAAACAAAAGAAGAAAATTAAAATTATCCATAACGCCAATCCACTAAAATAACCACAGTAAATATTTTGGAGTTTATCTACTCAGTTGTATACATACATACGGCATTTTTTTTCTCTTGCTAGAAGAGTTTCAGTCTGTTTTGCAGCCCATTTTTTTTTTTTTTATAAATGTAACAATAATGCTTGAGCAACTTTCCAAGACATTAAATATACTTTTACAGCACAAATTACAAAGCTACATAACAGTTCACTTTACACATTCACTTGTTTTATTTAACCAAAGCTCTCTTACTGCATTTTTTAGCTTGTCTTTAATATTTTACTGTGCTAGAAGATTCTATTATGAAATCTGTTTAGCCTAATCTTTTTGCACATTGTCAGTATTTCCTTGGGATAATTTCCTAGAAGTATAATTACTGGTCAGAGAACATGCACATTTTTGCAGCTTCTAACAAGGATTGCCAAATTGCTTTTGAGAAAGAGATTACAAAAAAAAAATTATTTGCATTCCTCATTTGCTATAGAATAAATGGTTCTGGGTAAATTTACAAACAGTGAATTGATCTAATGCTATTTGCCAAAAATCAGTTCATCAAATGATCAACTTGCAAAACAGCCATTTAAGAAAAAAGATGATAGGTAGATAGGCAGGTAGATTGAGCAAGGCAAAGCCAATTCATTAATGGACCAATTAACAGAATAAATAATTTAACACAGGTACTGATTAACATTGTTGTAAGGCAATTTCTACAGCATGGGAACATTTTCCTGTGGCTTTGGAGATCATCATTAAGAGTGAGTGGACTGGCTTTCATTTTATCTTCACAGCAGCAGTTTAAGGATTGCTCCCTTTGTTGAAACTATGGGCTTTTGTGTGTGAGAGTATCTTTAATAGTCAAAAAAAGTATATTTCTTCATGAGACACCGAATGTTGACATTTTAAATGGGAATCTTTCCATTTTTACTGATTTGCTTTGAACACTTTTTTACATCATTCTGCTGCCACACTTAAAACATTTGTAATGAAATATTTAGTAAATTTTAATAAATGTTTAATAAATCAGTAGTTCCTTAATTTATTTCTAGCAATTAGTAAACAAAATTTGATGTGTGATATACATACTACTATCACTTCTCAGTTCCTGTCTTATCTGAAAATTGTCTAGCATTTTTAGGATTAGTAATCATTTTGCTTTTTATTTCCTCAATAGTTTAATATTGATGGTTAATGTTCATCATATTTGAGACACTCATTGTACTGTTCATTATAGTAATCTCTTCTAGGTTCTTTTTTAATTAAACTTTTTATTTTATATTGGAATATACAGATTAACAATGTTGTGATAGTTTCAGGTGAATAGCGAAGGGATTCAGTCATAAATATACATGCATCCATTCTCCTCCAAACTCCTCTCTCATCCAGGCTACTACATAACATTGAGCGGAGTTCCCTGTGCTACACAGTAGGTCCTTGTTGGTTATCCATTTAAAATGTAACAGTGTGTACATATCCATCCCAAACTCCCTAGCTATCCCTTCCCCTCATCCTTTCCCCTCTCTTCTGGCTTCCTGAGCTCTTTTTTCTGCTACTTACTCTTTCATGTCAAGTCTTCTGCAAACTTCTGACAAGTCATCATATCCCAATTACTCCTTGTTAGAAACCCAAATGCCAAGATCTCATATTGGATGAAACTGTTGCCTCTGATGTGCTAGTGAATTTCTTTTTTTCAATTAAATGTATTTTTAGCATTCATTTGCCAAATTGCATATCAGCCTAAATGTACTTCTAGCAGTTAAATTTTAAAATTTCAGCATTTCTTCTGTGATAGAATTGTTTTGGACATTTCTGCATGTCATTTTCCTTCTGTTTTTTTAAAAGCAATTTATTTATTTGGCTTTGCTGAGTCTTAGTTGGAGCATGTGAAATCTTCCTGGTGTCACACAGGGTCTTGCTGGCTGCACATGGACTCTCTAGTTGTGGCACATGGACTCCAGAGCACATGGGCTGAAGTGCTCGGGCTTAGTTGCCCAGCGTTATGTGGGATCTTAGTTCTCTGACCAGAGATTGAGCACATGTCCCCTGCATTGCAAGGCAGATTCTTAACCACTGGACCACCAGGGAAGTCCCTCATGTGTCTTTTTCTATTTATCCAATCTCTGGTCATTCAGGGCATTCTTTTATCAGTTCCTCAAATGGCATATCAGCTTCAATTTAGAATTTCTGGAATTAATTGATGCAATAGTTTCTGCCTTTTTCTTGCTTAAACCATCATCTGGTGTTTATAAGCTTTGGGGCCCCTTAACCTCTGGCCTCTTTATTATATTTATGGTGAAAGTGAAAGTCGCTCAGTCGTGTCCGACTCTTTGCGACCCCATGCGCTGTATAGTACATGGAATTCTCCAGGCCAGAATACTGGAGTGGGTAGCCTTTACCTTTTCCAGGAGATCTTCCTTACCCAGGGATCGAACCTAGGTCTCCCATACTGCAGGTGGATTCTTTACCAGCTGAGCCACAAGGGAAGCCCATATTTATGGTGAATGTATAGCAAACTTTGTGATTCTGTTCTGCATTGATATCTCTTTTTTTATGCTTTGACTAGTTTTGTCCTGAATTGTAAATCATATAAGTTTTCTTTTTTTTTTTTTAAAGTCTTTATTGAATTCATTACAATACTGCTTCTGTTTTATGTTTTTGGGGTTTTTTTTGGCCCAGGAGGCATGTGGGGTCTTAGCTCCCTGACCAGGGGTCGAACTGGCATCCCCTGCATTGAGAAGCGAAGTCTTAACCACCAGACCACCCATATAAGTTTTCTAAAAAATCCTATCCAGTTGATTTTCCTGTTTATTTTTCCCAGCATAAAATCATACATTACCACTAGCCATTTGAACAGTGGGAATAGTTCTGAAGGTTCCATTCTCATACCAATCTTCACAGTACTCCAGACTCCATGGGTTATTTTCAGGGTGAATTTGGTCAATTTGCCCACTTATTGGACTAACTGGCTATTTTGGAAAATCCATGTTTTAGCAAATTCTTTTCTGATAACGGAGTCTGCTTCCTTGTGAAAGTCTTTATTTCCTTGCATCCTTGCCACTGTACTAGTTTTTTATTGTTGTTGCAATTGCTACAATCTTAGTAGCTATACGTAGCACAGATTAATTTTCTTAAGTTCTGTAGGTGTGAAGTCCAATGTGCATCTCCCTGGGCTAAAGTCAAGATGTTGGCACACCGTGCTCCTTCCCGGAAGCCTTAGGAGAGATTTTGTTTAATATCATTCAGACTGTTGGCAATAGTCAATTCCTTACGCGTATAGGACTGATGTCCCTGTTTTGGTGTAAACTGCTGACTGCTGTAAATTGCCTGCTGGCTGTGAACTGAGGGACTTCTCAGCTGCCATCTAATGGGCAATCTAATGGGCCCCTTTTTGCATCTTCAAAGTGAAAGTGGACGTGAAAGTCACTCAGTCGTGTCCGACTCTTTGCGATCCCATGGACTATACAGTCCATGGAATTCTCCAGACCAGAATACTGGAGTGGGTAGCCTTTCCCTTTTCCAGGGGATCTTCCCAACCCAGGGATAGAACCCAGGTTTCCCGCACTGCAGGCAGATTCTTTACCAACTGAGCCATCAGGGAAGCCCTCCATCTTCAAAGCCAGCTGCGCTCAATCCTTTTGCAATTGACATAGCATCATTTATGAGAAGACTGGCCTTCCCCTCACTGTCCTGCGATTTCACATTTGTGATAAATCAAGTAGCCATAGATGTGTGAGTGGGACTGTTTCTGGGCATTCTGCTGTTCCACTAGTCTCTTTAAATTAATTCAATACCACACTGAACTAATTTCTGTGGTTCTATCATTAGTTTTGATATCTGGTACTGCAAGCAGCTTCATTCAAGAATGCGTTGGTTCTTCTTAGCCTAATGCATTTCCACATAAGTTTTAGGATTAACCTATCAATTTCCATAGATAATGTAGGATTTCGATTGGTACTTTGCTGAGTTCAAATAGATGTTCTTAGGAAGATGAACATCTTTATTTATGAAATAAACTTAATAAATCTACTTAATAATATGTAGTAAACACATTTGTTAAATTTCAGCAGATTTGCAGTTTTGATATAAAGTTTGTGTACATCTTTCATAAGATTTATTTTTCAGTATTTGAAATTCTTGATGCTATTACAAATGATATTATTAAATATATTTTAACTTGCCACTTGCCACTGATATGTAAGTTGAATTTTTTATATTAGTCCTAAAAAATCAAGAAATGTTGCTGAACTTATTTTAAATATAATAGTTTGTAGATTAATTTTTGCAAGGTACCTAGTCAAATAGACTATAAATAATGTAATTTTATTTCTTTATTTCTAATTCTTATAAAGAACTGTATTTTTTTTCTTGATAGATAAAGGAGCTAAGATTTCTAGAATAGTTTGAAGAAAAATGGTGTCTATTGATATGGTCATATGACTTTTTTCTCCCTTGTAAATAAATAAATAAACATATGTATTGTTTCTGAAGTGAACTACATTGATTGGTTTTCATCTGCTAAACAATCCTTGCATTTCTGTAAAAACACACTGGGTCCTAGTGTGTTGTCTTTTTGTATATCATTGGATTCGACTGGCTGATGTTTTGTCTAGCAATCTTGTCTCATGTTCATGGAAGAGATTGGCCAGCTTTCTTTCTTTTAGACATTTTAGTATTTCTTTTAGACAGATTTTAGTATCAATTTCTCTTAGACAGATTTTAGTATCAATTTCTTTTAGACAGATTTTAGTATCAAAGTTATACTAGTTACATAGAATATGTCTCTCTTCTTTCTTTTTTTTTTCTATTTTACATAATATTGATATTATTTCCTTTTTAAATGTTTGAAATAATTCATCAGTTAAGACATTTGGGCCTCGAGCTTCTTTTGTGAAGATTTTTAGTTGCTAACTTATTTAGGAGACATGGTGATATTAGATTTTCTATTTCTTTTATGTTGGTTTGTAAGTTGTACTATCCTAGTTGTCTATTTCACCTGCATTTTCTAAAATTTTTGGCACAAGGATTTATAATATTCTATTATTAGCATTTTAATGTCTTAAATGTCTGTGGTGAATTTAATTCCTGATATGGGTAATTTGTGCTTTTCCTCTTTTTGTCATGAGTGTTGCTAGAGATCTATATATTTTATTATGGGTACTTTCAAAGACCCAATTTTTGGCTTTGTTGGTTTTCTCTATTGTACTTTTATTTTCTACTTCATTAATTTCTGATCTCATTTTTATGATTCTCTTCCTTTTACTTACTTTGGGTTTAATTTGCTATTCTATTTCTATCAATAAATTATTCAGATGAATGCTTAAATTACCAATTTTTTAGCCTTTCCCTTTTCTAATATAAATGTATAAGGCTCTCAGTAAAGTTTTAGTTACATCATCTATTTCTGTATATCATATTTTTGTTACTAAGACTGGAAATTTCCATTGTGATTTCCTCTTTGACCCATGGATTATTTAGAAGTTTATTACTTAATCTCCAGACATTTGGTGGATACGCTACTCATTTTTGTTATTGATTTCCAGTTTAATTTGTCACTCTCAGAGGCTATTCTGAGAAATTTCTTGAAATTTCCTTAGAACCTGCACAATATATGTTCTAATTTGGGAAATGTTTCATGTACACTTTGAAAGAATGTACATTTTGCCATCAGTATGAGCAGTGTTTTATCTATATCTGTAGGTCAAATGGGTCATTCAATTTTGTTTTTCAGATCTTCCATATCCTTACTATTTTTTTTTTCTTGTCTACTTGTTTTATCAGTTATTAAGGGAGATGTTTTAAAGTTTTCCTCTGTGATTGTGGCTTTGTTTGTTTCTCCTTTTAGTTCCCTTTACCTTTGCTCTTTATATATGTTGAGTATATGTAAGTTATATACAAATTAAGAATTGTTATAAATTCTTGATAGATTGGCCATATTATCAGGTCTTCCTGCATTTTCCACCAACAGCTGATAAACTGTGACATTCAGCCCCATCCACTGAGATGTGAACAGCAGCTCTTGCGGACCCTGGAGGGCAAAGCTGGGATGTAACAGGAGAAACAGTGAAACAGAACCCTAGGTCCTGGGATCTGCCAGTTGGAAAGCTTGAACCACTCATTTAATACTTGTGAGCTGCAATTTCTTCACCCCCCACAAAACAGGATTGTAAACCTGCTTGCTTTACCTCTATTACAGGTATCAGTTCAGTTCAGTTCAGTCACTCAGTTGTGTCCGACTCTTTGTGACCCCATGGACTGCAGCACCCCAGGCTTCCCTGTCCATCACCACCTACCAGAGCTTGCTCAAACTCATGTCCATCGAGTCAGTGATGCCATCCATCTCATCCTCTGTCGTCCCCTTCTCCTCTTGCCTTCAGTCTTTCCCCTCATCAGAGCCAGTTCTTCGCATCAGGTGGCCAAAGTATTGGAGTTTCAGCTTTAGCATCAGTCCTTCCAGTGAATATTCAGGACTGATTTCCTTTAGGGTGGACTGGTTGGATCTTCTTGCAGTCCAAGGGATTCTCAAGAGTCTTCTCCAACACCACAGTTCAAAAGCATCAGTTCTTTGGTGCTCAGCTTTCTTTATGGTCCAACTCTCACATCCATACATGACTACTGGAAAAGCCATAGCTTTGACTAGACGGACCTTTGTTGGCAAAGTAATGTCTTTGCTTTTTAATATGCTTCTTAGGTTGGTCACAGCTTTTCTTCCAAGGAGCAAGCATCTTATAATTTCATGGCTGCAGTCACCATCTGCAGTGATTTTGGAGCCGAAAATAATAAAGTCTCTTACTGTTTCCATTGTTTCCCTGTCTATTTGCCATGAGGTGATGGAACCAGATGCCATGATCTTAGTTTTCTAAATGTTGAGTTTTAAGCCAACCTTTTCACTCTCCTCTGTCACGTTCGTGAAGAGACTCTTTAGTTCCTGCTTTACAGGTATATTCAAGCTTACATGAGATAGTAAATATGAAAACACTGCATAAATTCTAAAGCAGAGATTGTGAATGAATACATGGGCTGCATGCAGACATGAGATATTTTTTTTTCTTTTTTCACACTACAGTGTGCTTCCTTTTTTTAACCCAGACAACATTAAAAAATCATATTTCACATAAAAATATAGATTTCTGTCTCTGAGGAAAAAAAAATCCAAAATTCTGACAACTGCAGGCCTGGCTTCAGACACATAGCCTGTTGGCTAGGGCTGAGCGGGCTCACTGGAACAGAGTTTCACACTGTGAGAGTTGTTCATACTCTCCCCTGCTCAACATGTACACACGTGCACTCACACTGCCAGTCTTAACACATCTCTGCCCACCTCTTCTTTATCTGTGGCTCCAGCTAAAGCATTATGTCATGATTAGTTGTTATTACTCACTTAAAAGCCAGAGACACACAGCGACAGACATTTCTTAGTGTTAAGTGTTGCCAAGTGCTGAAACAGGTAGCTGAGGGAGGAGGTAGAAACACTTTCCCTGGAAACCGAAAACTAAAACAGACTGAGGCACAGCCTCTCCTGGATGCAGCAGAAAGGCAAAATGACTGCATGAAGTTCCTCCCAGGTTTTAAACTGGGCTGGGGGTGGGGAGGAGCTATTTTAAGATCTGTATGTTAGATGAGGCAAAGGTGGAGATTTTTCATATAAATTATACATTGTAGTATAATTCAACATTTGGGAAACAAAAAGTTTTTACAATATGGACAACAGAAAGAGCATAAAATCTTTGTTTATAAAAAAGATTTATGGATTTGTCACAACTTATGGAACTGACCACTGAAAATCTGTGAATTTCACTGTTTGTAAATTATATCTCAATTTTAAGAAGTAAATAGTGAAAACAAAATTTTAAAAGGGGTACAGGGGGTAAATTATAATTCTAACCTATATCAGGCATGTTCAGTTCCATTCAGTCACTCAGTCGTCTGGTTCTTTGCGACCCCACAGACTGCAGCACGCCAGGCTTCCCTGTCCATCACCAACTCCTGGAGCTTGCTCAAACTCATGTCCATCAAGTCGGTGATGCCATCCAACCATCTCATCCTCTGTTGTCCCCTTCTCCTCCTGTCTTCAATCTTTCCCAGCAACAGGGTCTTTTCTAATGAGTCAGTTCTTCGCATCAGGTGGCCAAAGTATTGGAGCTTCAGCTTCAACATCAGTCTTTGCAATGAATATTCAGGACTGCACATACACTGTACTAAGTACCTTACAGGGATTAACTGAATTATTTTATTCACACAATATCTTCTAAGGTAGGTACTATTATCCCCATTGGACCAGGTGTTGAAACTGATGTTCAGTGTGATGAAGTAACCTACCAGTTTCTCCAGCTGTTAAGTAGAAGAGCCAAATCTTGAACTCCAGGTTGAAGAACTCCAGTGCCCAGATTCTTATTCATTCTATTCCATGTTCTAATCATTTGGATGATTACAAAGGAGAAGAAAAGGAATTATTATAATCTTGAGGAGGCAGAAATGGTATGAATGTAACTTGCTGGATTACAAGTTTAAACACCTGCTGATAAACACACTTTGCTTATTCAGTTTTCAGTTCAGTCAGTTCAGTTGCTTAGTCGTGTCTGACTCTCTGCAATCCCATGGACTGCAGCATGCCAGGCTTCCCTGTTCATCATCAACTTCTGGAGCTTGCTGAAACTCATGTCCATTGAGTCGGTGATGCCATCCAACCATCTCATCCTCTGTCGTCCCCTTCTCCTCCTGCTTTCAATCTTTCCCAGCATCAGGGTCTTTTCTAATGAGTCAGTTCTTCTCATCAGACGGCCAAAGTATTGGAGTTTCAGCTTCAGTATCAGTCCTTCCAATGAACACCCAGGACTGATCTCCTTTAGGATGGACTGGTTGGATCTCCTTGCTGTCCAGTGGACTCTCAAGAGCCTTCTCCAACACCACAGTTCAATAGCAACAATTCTTTGGTGCTCAGCTTTCCTTATAGTCCAACTTTCACATCCATACATGACTACTGGAAACATCATAGCTTTGACTAGATGGACCTTTGTTGGCAAAGTAATGTCTCTGCTTTTCAATATGCTGTCTAGGTTGGTCATAGCTTTTCTTCCAAGGAGCAAGCATCTTTTAATTTCATGGCTGCAGTCACCATCTGTGGTGATTTTGGAGCCCCCCAAAATAAAGTCTGTCACTGTGTCCACTGTTTTCCCATCTATTTGCCATGAAGTGATCAGACCGGATGCCATGATCTGAATGTTGAGTTTTAAGCCAACTTTTTCACTCTCCTCTGTCACTTTTATCAACAGGCTCTTTAGTTTTTCTTCACTCTGCCATAAGGGTGGTGTCATCAGCATATCTGAGGTTATTGATATTTCTCCTGGCAATCTTGATTCCAGCTTGTGCTTCACCCAGCCCAGCGTTTCTCATGATGTACTCTGCATATAAGTTAAATAAGCAGGGTGACGATATACAGCCTTGACGTACTCCTTTTCCTATTTGGAACCAGTCTGTTGTTCCATGTCCAGTTCTAACTGTTACTTCCTCATCTGCATACAGATTTCTCAGGAGGCAGATAAGGTGGTCTGGTATTCCCATATCTTGAAGAATTTTCCACAGTCTGTTGTGATCCACACAGTCAAAGGCTTTAGTGTAGTCAATAAAAGAGACGTAGATGTTTTTTCTGAAACTCTCTTGCTTTTTCAATGATCCAATGGATGTTGGCAATTTGATCTGTTTCCTCTGCCTTTTCTGAATCCAGTTTGAACATCTGGAAGTTCATGGTTCATGTACTGTTGAAGCCTGGCTTGGAGAATTTGGGCATTACTTTCCTAGCGTGTGAGATGAGTGCAGTTGTGTTGGTAGTTTGAACATTCTTTGGCATTGTCTTTCTTTGGGACTGGAACAAAAACTGACCTTTTCTAGTCCTGTGGCCATTGCTGAGTTTTCCAAATTTGCTGGCATATTGAGTGCAGCATTTTAACAGCACCATCTTTTAGGATTTGAAATAGGTCAACTGGAATACACTCATTCAGAAAACCCAAGTCACTCAAAGAGGTATCATTGGGTTCTAGAGTGCAGGGTTTTCAATTCCATACAAGAAGGCAGGTGTACTTAGAAGCATCGGTAGTTCCTCCTCAAGGAAAATTATGACTTAATAGTAAATGATTTTGTTTTCTTTAGGATATCTCCTGACAAGAAGTTTCTGTCTTTACAGAATATACACTGACCCACCCAGAGAGGTCATCTGTATAACCTGAAACCGGTGGTTGTTTGTTTTTCTCTTATCATGCCCCGAGGCATGTGGAATCCTTATTCCTTGACTAGGGATTGAAACCAAGTCCTCTGCATTGGAAGTGGGGAGTCTTAACCACTGGAACACCAGGCAAGTCCCAGTGGTTCTTAATTTGAGCATTTGATTTTCAAATCTAAATGCTAAGCATCCTCCCCACAAAAAACTGTTCATGTTCAGAGATCCCCTGAAGCTCATTCATGGACCTTACTTTAAAAACCTTTCTTCCACACCAGGATGGAGCCAGACTCTAGGGACCTCAGCCTTCAGCTTCCCTGATTGTTCCAAGCATCTCATCACCAGTTGTCAATCGTGTACTTTCAGTTTTCTTCTCTCCTAATGGCTTGATGTTTATCTCTTGCTTTCTCCTGGTCTCCTAGAAAGCTGGTCCTGGTAACACATTCCAGGAGAAACTGGCTTTGCTGGTTCTCATTTCTGTTGCTCCTCTTGGACATCTTTAGCCATCTTTGGTAATTCATGTTTATTCATCAGGACACATAGCACACACACCTAATTATGCATCATCGTGTACAGTCATTTTGATCTGTCTAGTCCTCGTTTCACAGCTTTCTCAGTTAGAGACTGGTTGTATAAGAAGGGTCTGTTCACAGATCCACCAACTGAGGATTGTTGTTCACTGAAGAGTATTACCCGGCTTGGGCTGGGGGTGGCGTGGGGTGGTGGCTGGTCAGTAGGGGCGGAAATCTAGCCTATGCTGTACCCTTCAAGCCAGGTGCCCTGGCCCAAGTTCGGGTCTTCCTAGAGGAAAGGGCATCTTTTTCTAAATCAAACAAATGCAGTGTGTGGGACAGTGGCAGCCCCCGCTCTGATGAGCAGTGTCATCAGGCAGTCCAGAAGACAGATCAGAGGATGAAATAGCACTGTTTCTGTTCTGGCTTGTATCATGAGTTATCTTGCCTCTTCTTTTTCCTCAATGAATATAACTTTCAGTGTTCCCAGGGCTACATTCCCTGGAGGAACAAGACCTGAAGGATCTATTTCCTGTACTGCCCCATCTCCATTTCACAGGATTCAGGTTTCTGCTATGGCAAGAAGAGAGTGAGAGAGGACAGGAATGGCTGGATAATTCTATTAGCAACTTCCCTCCTCTCTTTGCCCACTTAATTCCTAGCCATCATTCATATCTTGTCTCAAGCATCACTTCCTCAAGGACAGTCCAATCCCTTTGTATTTGCCTCTTATAGCACTTCTTAGCTCTCTTGCCATGGACTTACCACCACTGGGATTTAACATTTATTTTGGATAATGCTGTAGTTATGAAGATAGATAGATGATGGATAGAGTCAAATACAAATACAAATGGGGAACACTATTTGTATTTGCCATTGTATCCTGGTTGCCTGGCACATGGAGGGTATTTAATTATATATTTGTTTGAATGAATGAGTGAATGGATGGGAAGTAGTACAGATTGTGGGAAGCCTCAGAGTTATGACTGAGGAGTTAAGCCCTCCTACAAGCACCAGGAAGCCCATTTCTTAGGCTAAATGAACACTCTTATCTTTGAACTGTGTACACAGCTCTGGCATTCCAACATAACCATTCCTCTCTGCTCTTACCTAACTTGTGAGGTTTTCAAAATCTTACTTAAAGGAAAAGAGACTCCTCTATGCATCCTTATCTGCCCTGAGAGGATACATAGTGTGGTGATAAAAAAAAATCAGGGATTTTGCAATTAGGTAGACCTAGATTTTACACCTGGATTGCCCAGTTGCTGGCTGTGTGTTGCAGGCTTCCCTGGTGGCTCAGCGGTAAAGAATCTGCCTGCCCATGCAGAAGACGTGGGTTTGATCCCTGGGTTCAGGACAATCGCCTGGAGAAAGAAATGGCAGCCTACTCCAGTATTCTTCTCTGGGAAATCCCTTGGACAGAAGAGCCTGGTGGGCTACAGTTCATGGGGTTGTGAAAGAGTTGGACACGACTTAGCAACTGAACAACAAGACTTTACACCTGGGTTACCCACCTGCAGGCTGTGTGGCTCTGGGCAAATGTTTGAATGTCTTCTGGCCTCGGTTACTTCAGTCTGTAAAATGGGTGTGATAAGATCTTTTTCATAGGGTTAAGTGACTTAAGCTCTTTGAAATGTTAACCAGAGAATCTGACTTATAGTAGAAGCTCAATCAGTAGATGCTTTTATTATTAACTAAACTGAATGCTCATGAGAGAAGTGGAAAATTAAGAACCCACAGGAGTGGGGGCCAAAAAGAGTAACTATGTGACATCTGCCTTTCTTATTTCTTTCCTGGAAAATATGGACAGGAGAATATCTTAACAGCTGGCATAATTTAGAGATGTGTTTAACATTCAGTTCTTGTGTTCCCTGAATCTACCTTTGTGTCTTACAATGGTCCTAAATTCTAAGCAGATTTTTTAACAGCCGGTTGACACCACCCAGCACGCTAGAGAGATGAAGAAGAAATCAAGCAAGGCACTGGTTGGCGATACAGCTTATACACTTACATGAGCTTCTAGATGAGATGAGCATGTCAAGGAACAGCCATGCAGCAAGCTGGCTGTGTTCCCCCAAAGGCTAATAGCAAGTCTGTAGTCTCTTTGCTTAGAATTATTGTACTTCTCCAGCCATTAAACTCCCCACAGGCATGGCTAATTTGAAAATAGCAAAACTCTGGGATGAAGGACAGAAGCCAGGATTCCATTGACCTGATTCAGGTAGGGCTTGGAGAGTTTCTTACTCTCCTGCTCCAAATGGAATGTGTAACTCCTCTCCAGAGGTTCAGCTCATTGAGTCCGCGAGCATTTATGAGTGTCCGACATGTACCGGGTGCAGTTCCCTGACCTGGGGATGCAGAAACATCACCTGCCCTTGAGGTAGTAGATATGTTTGAAGGAAAACATATTTTATATTCTGGAAGCATTGCAGTAATCACAAATTTATTTTTTGAAAAAGGAAAATGAATTCCTTAATCCCATCTCCCTAATATGATGACTTTTATTTTTGCGTGTCCCTTTTCTAACGTCTTGTTTTGAACCAGCTCTAAAGAATCCGTTTTGATGACTCTTCTTAGTCACATCATTAAAGTTTGGGGAGGAAATCTCTCAAGTTGTAAATGCTTCCCATTAACTAATTCCAAATCCGGTCCTGAGTAATGGAGTCCTTGCTGTCTCTCTGATTTCACTTCCTGCTAGTCTCCTCATTCATTTTGGTGTTCATGTGGTTTTTGCTCAAGCAGACTGCTTCTGCCTCAGGGTCTGTGAACGTGCACTCCTCTGTCTAAGACAGTGGTCCCTCTGGTCTTCACCCAGCTCATTCCCTCACTGAATTCTTGTCGCTAAGAGAGGCCTCCCTGGACTCCCTTCTAGTAGCTTCTATCACTCTTTATCCCTTTTCCAGATTTAAACATCTTCATAGCACCTATGACCCCCTGACATGTGTATTTTAAAGTACTTGTGTGTGGTCTCACTCCTCCCATTGGATGGGAATCACGTGAGAGCAAGGTCCACTTTTCTCAGTGTTATATGCCTAGCATCTAGAGCAGTGACTAGCCTGGGACAGACAGGCAGCACCCTGTCATTTCCACAGCTTGCAGCTGCAGTCAGCTGGGATATTTAAAATGGATAACCAACAAGGACCTACAGTGTAGCACAGGGAACTCTGCTCAGTGTTTTGCGGCAGCCTGGATGGGAAGGGAGTTGGAGGAGAATGGATACATGTATATGTATGGCTGAGCACTTCTACTGTGCCCCTGAAACTATCACAACGTCGTTCATCAGCTATACTCCAATATAAAATTAAAAGTTAAAGATGAAATCAACTGGGAAGGAGTAGTGGTGTTTACTTGGCAAAAAAACCTTTTGTTTCCCTGATAATCTTTTTTTTTTTTTTAATTGTAGTATGAACACTTATCATGAGACTTATTCTCTTAACAAATGTGTAAGTGTGCAACACAGTATTGTTAGCTATAGACACTGCGGTGTACAGATCTCTAGAATGTCTTAGTCTTGAATAATGGTATAGCTCTTGAATAATGGTATAGCCACTGAATAGCAACTCCCTGCTTCCTTCTCTCTCCAGCCCCTGGCAACCCCCATTCTTCTGTCTGCTTCTCTGGTTTGACTATTTTAGATACTCACGTAAGTGAAATCATGCAGTATTTGTCCTTCTGTGACTGACATTTCACCTAGCCTAATGTTCTCCACTAGGGCTTCCCATGTAGCTCAGCTGGTAAAGACTCTGCCTGCAATGCAGGAGACCCCGGTTTGATTCCCGGGTAGGGAAGATCCACTGGAGAAGGGATAAGCTACCCACTCCAGTATTCTTGGACTTCTCTGGTGGCTCAGCTGGTAAAGAATCCGCCTGCAATGCGGGAGACCTGGGTTCGGTCCCTGGATTGAGAAGATCCCCTGGAGAAAGGAAAGGCTACCCACTCCAGTATTCTGGTCTGGAGAATTCCACGGATTGTATAGTCCATGGGGTCGCAAAGACTCGGACACAACTAAACGATTTTCACTTTCACTTTCAATGTTCTTCAAGTTCATCCATATTCTCATATGTGGCAGGATTTACTTCTTTCTAAAGGCTGAATAATATTGCATTTTATGTATAAGCCACATCTTCTTTATCCATTCATCCATTTTTGGATGTTTAGGTTGTTTCCATATCTTAGCTATTGTGATTGATGCTGCAGTTAATATGTGAGTGCAGAAATCTCTTTAAGATCCAGATTTCATTTCTTTTGGATATATATCAGAAGTGGGATTCCTGAATCATATGGTAGTTCTACTTTTACTTTATTGAGGAAATTCCATACTGTTTTCCATAGGACTGCACCAGTTTACATTCTGACCAATAGTTCAAAAAGATTCCAATTTTTCCATATCCTTAAAACTTATCTTTTGTTTTTTTTTAAATAATAACCATCCTAATAGATGTAAGGTGATATTGTGGTTTTGATTTGTATTTTCCTGATATTGGTGATATTGAGCACCTTTTTATATACCTGTCAGCCATTTGTATGTCCTCTTTGGAAAAAGATGTCTATCTAAATCCTTTACCCACTTTTAAAATCAAAGATTTATTTATTTTTTTTTTCTTTTTGCTGTTGAATTGTAGGAGTTCCTTATATATTTTGGATATTAACCTTTTCTTCAGGACTTCGGTTTGCAAATACTTTTTTCCCATTTCATAGATTGCCTTTTACTCTATTGATTGTTTCCTTTGCTCTGCTGAAGCTTTGGAGTTTGATGTAATCCCATTTGCCTAATTTTGCTTTTGTTAACTGTACTTTTGGTTTCATATCCAAGAAATTATTGCCAAGCCCAATATCATGAAGTTTTCCCATATGTTTTCTTCTAGAAATGTTATGGTTTCAAGCCTGATATTTAAATCTTTAAACCATTTTGAGTTGATTTTTGTGTATAACATAAAATAAATGTTCAATTTCCTTCTTTCTTTTTGCATGTGGATATCCAGTTTTTGTGATGTTGTTTGTTGTAGAGATTATCCTTTCTCCTTGTGCATTCTTGGCACCCTTGCCAACGATCAGCTGGCCATATATACATGAGTTATTTTGGGGCTCTCCAACCTGTTCCATTGGCCTATATGTCTGTTTTTATGCTAGTACCATACTGTTTTACTTACTGTAGCTTTTCAATATACTTTGAAATCACAATGTGATACCTCTAGCTTTGTTCTTTTTCTCGATTGCTTTAAATAGTTAGGGTCTTTTGTGGTTCCATATGAATTTTAAAATTGTATCTCCTGTTTCTGTAAAAAATGCCATTGGGGTTTTGATAGAGATTGCATTGGCCCTAAAGATTTCTTTGGATAGAACAGACATTTTAACAATATTAAGCATTCCAATCTATGAACATAGAATGTCTTCCTATTTATTTGTGCTTTCTTTAATTCCTTTCATCAAAAATTTATAGTTTTTTCTGGTAATTTTAACGTGTGCTTTCTTTACCTACTCAGTGTAGACAGCTGGAGCAATGGTTGATATATTCCGCTTGTTCTCTTCCAACACCACAAACTACTGTGGAATTTCAGTATTCTTTGGAGGGGCAGTATGTCCACTCTTCCATTCATCTCCTTCACACCATCCCCACATGACCTGGTTATATTCTTTATTTAACTGCCTGTGGGGAAGTGTAAAAAGAGTTTACTTTAAAAGAAACAGGAAGCTGATGTACATCAGAGCCCCAGCAGTTCCTCATGGGAGAAGGGGTTCAGTGACCACAGGAATTGGATTTGATGTTTTAGAGCCAAACCCCCTGATGCACTTCCTTGACAAGACCTAATGAAAGCTAAATGCACACATAATAGTACCACTACCTTAGAAATATCTACAAAAATGGGGAAATAATGCTGTCAACCAATGGGACAAAAATAGAGATACTAAAACCCACTGATAATCCCTGAAACCTCATTTCGGCTGGTAGTGTCTCATTTTCCACTTGTCCAAAGCCCCATATATTGCACAAAAGCAATGTACAAAGAGCAGCGTGGTCCTCTCTGCCCTGCCCACACTTTGCAGGCAATGAAGGGAAAACACCCTCCATAAATCAAGGCATCATATTAACATGGATAATTTAGATCTGATCAAGCAGGGCTTCCCTGGAGGCTCAGTGGTAAAGAATCCACCTGCCACTGCAGAAAATGCAGGAGACACAGGTTCAATCCCTGGGTTGGGAAGATTCTCTGGAGTAAGAAATGGCAACCCACTCCGGTATTTCTGCTTGGAAAATTCCATGGACAGAGGAGCCTGGAGGGCTACAGCCCATGGGGTCACAAAGAGTTGGACACGACTGAGCGACTGAGCATGCAAGCGTGCAAGCAGGAATAAAAAGGCTGTCTACTTCCTAAAATAACAATTTAATATTGATGCTACTTCTCTCCCACAGATATAAGGTAGTGATTTTCAGCTTACATCTAAGAGCCATCCAGGGAACCAGCTGAAATGCAGATTCCTGATTCAGGAGGTCTGAGACGTGGCCCAGGAATCTGCCTGTCTCACGAGCACTACAGGTGGCTTGAATGGAAGTGGTTTTCCACATCCGTGTTTTGCCAAAGACCAAACTAAATGCTCTCAAACATATTTCCTAGTTCAGACTTCATTCCAAGACCAAGAATAATTAGATCATATTCACAAGAGCCAAGACTGCATTTTTAAAAGACCCTCCAGTGAACTAAGAACCTCTGCTTTAACTTCCCAGGTGCCCTGGGGATTGGGGGAAGGTGGTGTTCAGTGTTCCTCAGAGGTTAATGTGCACATGAGTTGCCTGAAGACCCTGTTAAAATGCAATCTCTGACTCCACAGGTCCGAGTTGGAACCTGATACCTGCCTCTCAGCATTAAAGCTAATCCTCAGTTGTCCCTTCTTTAAAATGCCTGTAATATCTGCCTCACCTCACAGAGATGTTTTGAAGATCAAGTACCATAATGTATGGGAAAGAATTTTGTCAACCTTAAAATGCTTTTTATAACAATTATTATGATGATTGTAATTATTATTCTCAAATGTAGAATATAATTGAAGCCATATTTGAGCCCAGGGGTCTGAGTCTGTATCTGAACTTTCCAGTGTCCATCCAGGATTTCCATATTCATCTGCCTAATTGGCACTTACTGAAGAAGAAGGAATACTACCCAGCTGCCCCCTGTAGGCCCCTACCCAGCTCCGTGACCTTCCATGGGTGCCCTAAGCAATGGATGTCAGCCTTCACGGGGCTGACATGAATTGGTTGATGGATGTTACCACAGGAAACAGCACAATTCTGGAACTGAACTGATGACCTGTGTGTTAGTTGCTCAGTCGTGTCTGACATTTTGCAACCCCATGGGCTACAGCCCACCAGGCCCACTCTGTCCGTGGGTTCTCCAGACAAGAATACTGGAGTGAGTAGCCATTCCCTTCTCCGGTGGATCTTCCCAACCCAGGGATCAAACCTGGGTTTCCTGCATCGCAGGCAGATGCTTTACCGTCTGAGCCACATGGGAAGCCCTGAATTGGTGATGCCTCACATCAATTCCATCCTAATCTCTGGAAGTGCAGCTCAGATATATCTCTTTCCCAAACCTCATCAGTTGATTGCACTGGGCCACCTGGATTAAGAGCCACTGCCCTCTAGGGACTTGCTACCCAGGGTGTTCCAGAAGCCCCAGGGTGTTCCAGAAGCGACTTGGTAGCTTGCTAGAAATCAGAGTCTCAAGCCCCACCCCAGAACTACTGAATCAGAATCTGCTTTTAAACAGGATCCTCCAGGTTGGAAGCTCTGCTATAGGGCAGTTGTCCAGCCAACGTTTCATTGGAGTGCAGGTCCTCTATAAAGATAACAACTAGAGATTTATAGCTTCAGGGAGCACTCACATCAGGTGGGGTCAGAAGCCACTTCTGGCCAAACTTGGGCTCTAGAAACTAGAGGGTTATATAACTATATCCCTTTCCTTTGTTATGGACAATTCTTCCTCTCCCCACCTCATCACATCCTTCACTTCTACCCCTTAGATTCCTCTGATGTATCCAATCCCTCAAACATGTTCCCTCTGTGATGCAGGGGGCAGACCCAGGGTCCCCTGGGTGCATGTATAATACAGATTCCAGGGCAGACCGCTTCAGTCTTCAGAGTCTGTATTTGTAGCTTTGTGCACTGGTTTCAGTTCTTTGCTCCACTTTGGTGTGATTCTTCTTTTCTATTCTCTGACCTGTCTCTTCCTTCACTTCTACACACACCCTAAGGCTGCATATTTCTTTTCTCCAAAGATGTAGTTTTTCCTTCTTCCACGATGCAATCCCTTCCTAGAAATTCACTTTTTTCTTTTGAATAGAGAGCTGCTCTGTGTTTGCTAGGTTTTGCAATCCTTGGCATCCCCCCCCCACCCCCCGCATTCCAGGAGGACTAGGAGAGGCTAGGGCCTCGTTTATTGTAAGGGAGAGTGAGTGAGCAGGCAGGGATCCCCCCCACCCGCCCCCCCCTACAACAGGAAGCACAATTAAGAACGTTCCCAGCAGGAAGGCTGCTCTCTGGGAAGCACAGAGAGCTGTCAGGACAAGTGACCTTTCTAATCACGCCTGACATTTCACAGCCTGGAAGGCGGAAGGGCTGCCCTTATTCCGGAGGCATCGTGTCGCGCTGTGTCACCCCAGACACCTGCGTCTGAGGCTCCGGTGACTTGGCCTCCAACTGGGGGCGGGGGGGGGCGGTGAGTCAGAGCATGCAAAGAGCTTTGTTTCCCAGGAAAAGCGAAAACATTGAGCAGGGGGCTTATGTGGACCGGGGACTGTCTAAACCGAGGATAGAAAGGGATTGGAGGCGGAAATCGCCTCCCCAGGGATTAGTCCTGTTCCTGAGGGCTCAGGTGATGCTGATCAAATAGGCCTTCTTGAGGAAGAGAAACAGACAGAGTCATTTTCCAGTCCCTTCTGGCCCAGGGGAACTGTAATGACTCACTTTTTACCCACCCCAATAGGAGAACAGTTTTCTTATTAAGAAAAGCAATCCATGCTCATTCTGAAAAGGTCATGAAGAAGAGAAGTGAAAGTCGCTCAGTCCTGTCGGACCCCACGGACTACACAGTCCATGGAATTCTCCAGGCCAGAATACTGGAGTGGGCTGCCTTTCCCGTCTCCAGGGGATCTTGCCAACCCAGGGATCGAACCCTGGTCTCCTGCATTGCGAGCGGATTCTTCTTTACCAGCTGAGCCACTAATAAAACATATCGAAATATTAAAAAAGAAAGTAAAACTTACCTGCAATCCCATCACTCAGAGATAACCACTATTAATGTTTTAAGGACACTTACATGCATAGATATAATATCTTAAAGCAAAATACAATCCCATCAAAGTTATTGTTTTGCAATCTGCACTTTTTACTTAACATCTTGAACACTTTTCCATGTCTAAATATATATTTAATAGACTCATTCTTAATGATATCACTGTAGTCCATTACATGAATGACCCTCCTGAGGTCACCTCTGATTTTAATCATGATAGAATAAATTATAATGAACAGTCTCATAGTCAAACCTTTCTGCAGAACTCAATGTTTCCTGATGGTAAATTCCTAAAAGTGGAATTGCTGAGTTGAAGAGTAGGCAAACTTGCTCTCTGTTCCCTAGAAAAATTATACCAATGTACATTCCTACCAGCAGGAAACAGAGAACCTTCTTCTCTTTACCTTTCTCAGTTCTGGGGATTACAATCTTTGCCAATTTCATGAGTGAAAAATGGTCCCTTACAATCATTTTTATGTGCCTTTTTCTTTTTTATAAGAGGAGTTTAACATTTCTTCCTATGTTTAGTGGCCACTTGTGTTTCTTGTTTTGTGAATTTACTTGAACTTCCCCCCTCATCTTTGGGGGGTGTTAACCTTTCTTATATTTAGTTTTAGATACTTTCTATATTGATGGTCAACGCCGAAATCAGATTGATTATATTCTTTGCAGCCAAAGATGGAGAAACTCTATACAGTCAGCAAAAACAAGACCGGGAGCTGGCTGTGGCTCAGATCATGAAGTCCTTATTGCCAAATTCAGACTTAAATTGAAGAAAGTAGGGAAAATCACTAGACCATTCAGGTATGACCTAAATCAAATCCCTTACGATGATACAGTGAAAGTGAGAAATAGATTTAAGGGACTATATCTGGTAGACAGAGTGCCTGATGAACTATGGATGGAGGTTCGTGACATTGTACAGGACACAGTGACCAAGACCATCCCCATGGAAAAGAAATGCAAAAAAGCAAAATGGCTGTCTGAGGAGGCCTTACAAATAGCTGTGAAAAGAAGAGAAGCAAAAAGCAAAGAAGAAAAGGAAAGATATTCCCTTTTGAATGCAGAGTTCCCAAGAATAGCAAGGAGAGATAAGAAAGCCTTCCTCAGCAATCAATGCAAAGAAATAGAAGAAAACAATAGAATGGGAAAGGCTAGAGATCTCTTCAAGAAAATTAGAGATACCAAGGGAACATTTCATGCAAAGATGGGCTCAATAAAGGACAGAAATGGTAGGGACCTAACAGAAACAGAAGATATTAAGAAGAGGTGGCAAGAATACACAGAAGAACCGTACAAAAAAGATCTTCACGACCCAGATAATAACGATGGTGTGATCACTCACCTAGAGCCAGACATCCTGGAATGTGAAGTCAAGTGGGCCTTAAAAAGCATCATAAATTCTTAGAAAGCATTTATTTTGGCATAAGGTGTGAACTAGAGATCTAATTTAAGTGTTTCCAAATAGTTATCTTGTGATTACAACACACAGCTATAATACAGACTAGTTCTCTCTCTCTCTCTCTTTTTTATTTTGGCTGCACTGGGTCTTCATTTCCATTTGTGGGCGTCTCTAGTTGTAGCTCGAGGGCTTAGTTGTGGTATGTGGGATGTTGGTTCCCTGATCAGGGATCGAACCCCGGGCCCTCTGCATTGGGAGTGCAGTCTTAACCACTGGACCACCAGGGAAGTCCCCAGTTCTCTCTTTTCTGAATTTATTTGTTATTGAAGTAAAGTTGAATTACAATGTTGTGTTCATTACCGCTGTGAAGCAGTGACTCTGTTATACATACTTTTTCATATTCTCTTCCATTGTGATTTATCACAGGATATTGAATATAGTTCCCTGTGTGGACTAGTTTTCTTATAGTCCCTGTTTCATTTGCCACTGAGAAACGAAGCCTGGGATGTGGGAGGGGTAGAGTCAATGACTCTCCTAATTGCAGTTTCCAGCCCCATCGTCTCCTCTCTCTGCAACGACTTCCCTTTCTCTGTTATTGCCTGAACCCCAAGTGCCTCCCGTAATGCTTATTTCAAGGCTCAGCCTAGAGAGGATCCTTAATTAATGGTATTTACTGGCTGATTCAAATCATTTAAATGGCAGGGGAATCAGATATCTTTGATGTGTTTCATACAATATTCACATCAGCCTTCGGAAGTCCTGAAAAATCTATGCTCCCTCCACAACCCTGAGAAACCCTGGATGCCTCTATATCCTTTCCATATCCAGGGACCAGGTATAACAGCAGTGAATGAAAATGAGAGGAATGGAGAGTTAGAGACAGTCAGAAAGAGGAAGCTGGCAGCCCTCACTTATGTTTCCTTTTGAAGTCTTCAAGGGCCACCTCCTGTCACCTGCCATTGCTCCTCCTAAGCCACCTGTGAAGTAGCTACAGCCACCTTACAGTCAGGCATAGGGAGGCTGTAAGTTTTAAAGTCTTATATCAGTATTTTTTTCCTATTTATAAAAGTAACACACTAGGCATAAAATAATGAAAGAAGTTACAAAGGAACTGATGTTACTCCACTTAAAAACCATTTTAGTCAGCCTAAAAATGTCCAGCTTTACTAATCAAGGGATTACAACTCTAAAAAGCAATTAGATACCACTTGCCTCTAAAACAATGGGAAAGTCACAAAAGAGGAACCAGTTTTACTCCACTTAAAAGTTATTTCATTAAACCTTAAAGAGTCAACTTTACAGATAATCAAAGGATGCAACTTAAAACCACAATTAGATACTATTTACTCCCAATAAACTCATCACAATTTAAGAAATTATAAGTACTGCTAAGCAGAATGTGGTAAGGCAAGTACTTTGTATGGGTAGAAAAATAGATGGAGAGGATGTTTCTGGAATGGAATTTTCCAGGAAGAAGCAAGAATCTTACAAATGTCCATACCCTACTGTCTCTTAATCTTACTTTTAGAAAACTCTACTAAAAATGCTTATCATGTAGTTGTTTATTAAAACAAAAATGTGAGAAAAATTGTTCTAGGACATGAAAAACACTGGAAGTTCAGCCACGGTATGGATTATTATGAAATCATTACCAATAATATTATTGTGGATTAATTAGTGACATGGGCTATAATCCTGAAACTAATAAGTATCCAGGGTTTGATTTCAAATTTTATTTTAAATTAAATTTTTAGAAGAAAAAGATTAGAAGAGAGATGATAAAGTGTTAGCAGTAGTTATCTCTAGGTGTTTGGGCTACAGGAAGCATTTTCCTTCCTTCAGTTCAGTTGAGTCGCTTAGTGACTCTTTGTGACCCCATGAACCTCAGCACGCCAGGCCTCCCTGTCCATCACCAACTCCTGGAGCTTACCCAAACTCATGTCCATTGAGTCAGTGATGCCATCCAACCATCTCATCCTCTGTTGTCCCCTTTTCTTCTGCCCTCAATCTTTCCCAGCATCAGGGTCTTTTCTAATGAGTCAGTTCTTGGCATCAGGTGGCCAAAGTATTGGAGTTTCAGCTTCAACATCAGTCCTTCCAGTGAACACCCAGGACTGATCTCCTTTAGGATGGACTGGTTGGATCTCCTTGCAGTCCAAGGGACTCTCAAGAGTCTTCTCCAACACCACAGTTCAAAAGCATCAATTCTTCAGTGCTCAACTTTCTTCACGGTCCAACTCTCACATCCATACATGACTACTGGAAAAACCATAGCCTTGATTAGATGGACCTTTGTTGACAAAGTAATGTCTCTGCTTTTTAATATGCTGTCTAGGTTGGTCATAACTTTCCTTCCAAGGAGTAAACATCTTTTAATTTCATGGCTGCAGTTACCATCTGCAGTGATTTTGGAGCACAAAAAATCAAAGTCTGATACTGTTTCCACTGTCTCCCCATCTATTTCCCATGAAGTGTTGGGACCAGATGCCATGATCTTAGTTTTCTGAATGTTGAGTTTTAAGCCAACTTTTTCACTCTCCTCTTTCACTTTCATCAAGAGGCTTTCTAGTTCCTCTTCACTTTCTGCCATGAGGGTGGTGTCATCTGCATATCTGAGGTTATTGATATTTCTCCCAGCAATCATGATTCCAGCTTGTGCTTCTTCCAGCCCAGCGTTTCTCATGATGTACTCTGCATATAATTTAAATAAGCAAGGTGACAATATACAGCCTTGATGTACTCCTTTTCCTATTTGTAACCAGTCTCTTGTTCCATGTCCAGTTCTACCTATTGCTTCCTGACCTGCATATAGGTTTCTCAAGAGGCAGGTCAGGTGGTCTGGTATTCCCATCTCTTTCAGAATTTTCCACAGTTTATTGTGATCCACACAGTCAAAGGCTTTGGCATAGTCAATAAAGCAGAAATAGATGTTTTTCTGGAATTCTCTTGCTTTTTCGATGATCCAGTGGATGTTGTCAATTTGATCTCTGGCTCCTCTGCCTTTTCTAAAACCAGCTTGAACATCTGGAAGTTCACGGTTCATGTATTGCTGAGGCCTGGTTTGGAGAATTTTGAGCATTACTTTACTAGTGTGTGAGATGAGTGCAATTGTGAGGTAGTTTGGACACTCTTTGGCGTTGTCTTTCTTTGGGATTGGGATGAAAACTGGCCTTTTCCAGTTCTGTGGCCACTGCTGAGTTTTCCAAGTTTGCTGGTATATTGAGTGCAGCACCTTCACAGCATCATCTTTCAGGATTTGAAATAGCTCAACTGGAATTCCATCACCTCCACTAGCTTTGTTCATGGTGATGCTTCCTAAGGCCCACTTGACTTCACATTCCAGGATGTCTGGCTGTAGGTGAGTGATCACACCGTTATTATCTGGGTCGTGAAGATCTTTTTTGTACAGTTCTTCTGTGTATTCTTGCCACCTCTTAATATCTTCTGCTTCTGTTAGGTCCCTACCATTTCTATCCTTTATTGAGCCCATCTTTGCATGAAATGTTCCCTTGGTATCTCTAATTTTCTTGAAGAGATCTCTAGCCTTTCCCATTCTGTTGTTTTCCTCTATTTCTTTGCATTGATTGCTGAGGAAGGCTTTCTTATCTCTCCTTGCTATTCTTTGAAACTCTGCATTCAAATGGGTGTATCTTTCCTTTTCTCCTTTGCTTTTCACTTCTCTTCTTTTCACAGCTATTTGTAAGGCCTCCTCAGACAGCCATTTTGCTTTTTTGCATTTCTTTTCCATGGGGATGGTCTTGATCACTGTCTCCTGTACAATGTCATGAACCTCTGTCCATAGCTCATCAGGCTCTCTGTCTATGAGATCTAGGCCCTTAAATCTATTTCTCACTTTCACTGTATCATCGTAGGGGATTTGATTTAGGTCATACCTGAATGGTCTAGTGGTTATCCCTACTCTCTTCAGTTTAAGTCTGAATTTGGCAATAAGGAGTTCATAATCTGAGTCACAGTCAGCTCCAGGTCTTGTTTTTGCTGACTGTATAGAGCTTCTCCATCTTTGGCTGCAAAGAATATAATCAATCTGATTTTGGTGTTGACCATCTGGTGATGTACATGTGTAGAGTCTTCTCTTGTGTTGTTGGAAGAGGGTGTTTGCTATGACCAGTGTGCTCTCTTGTCAAAATTCTATCAGCCTTTGCCCTGTTTCATTCTGTCCTCCAAGGCCAAATTTGCCTGTTACTCCAGGTGTTTCTTGACTTCCTACTTTTGCATTCCAGTCCCCTATAATGAAAAGAACATCTTTTTTGGGTGTTAGTTTTAAAAGGTCTTGTAGGTCTTCATAGAACCATTCAACTCCAGCTTCTTCAGCATTACTGGTTGGGGCACAGACTTGGATTACCATGATATTGAATGGTTTGCTTTGGAAACAAACAGAGATCAGTCTGTCGTTTTTGAGATTGCTCCAAGTACTGCATTTTGGACTCTTTTGTTGACTATGAAGGCTACTCCATTTCTTCTAAGGGATTCCTGCCCACAGTAGTAGATATAATGGTCATCTGAGTTAAATTTACCCATTCCAATCCATTTTAGTTTGCTGATTCCTAGAATGTCCACATTCACTCTTGCCATCTCCTGTTTGACCACTTCCAGTTTGCTTTGATTCATGGACCTAACACTCCAGGTTCCTATGCAATATTGCTCTTTACAGCATTGGACCTTGCTTCTTTCACCAGTCCCATCCACAGATGGGTGTTGTTTTTGCTTTGGCTCCATCTCTTCATTCTTTCTGGAGTTATTTCTCCACTGATCTCCAGTAGCATATTGGGCACCTACCAACCTGGGGAGTTCATCTTTCAGTGTCCTATCATTTTGCCTTTTCACATTGTTCATGGGGTTCTCAAGGCAAGAATACTGAAGTGTTTGCCATTCCCTTCTCCAGTGGACCACATTCTGTCAGACCTCTCCACCATGACCTGACCGTCTTAGGTGGCCCCACACAGCATGGCTTAGTTTCACTGAGTTAGACAAGGCTGTGGTTCATGTGATCAGATTAGCTAGTTGTCTGTGATTGTGGTTTCAGTCTGTCTGCCCTCTGATGCCCTCTCTCAGTGCCTACCGTCTTGCTTGGGTTTCTCTTACCTTGGATGTGGGGTATCTCTTCACAGCTGCTCCAGCAAAGCGTAGCCACTGCTCCTCACCTTGGATGTGGGGTATCACCTCACGGCTGCCGTTCCTCACCTTGGACGTGGGGTATCTCCTCTCAGCCACTCCTAATATATTACAAATTCCTTATAATCTATTATGCATACATGTTTAGTCATATCTGACTCTTTGCGACCCATGGACTGAAGCTCTCCGGGCTCCTCTGTCCATGGGATTTTCCAGGCAAGAATACTGAAGTGGGTTGCCATTTCCTACTCCAGGGGATCTTTCTGACCCAGGCGTTGAACCAGTTACATTTTTATTTTTAAGAAGTCTTTCCCTCTCTTCTCCCTTCCTATCCCTTGGTGATGCTAACTTGGTCTTGGGCTACATTCACTGAAGTGTGAAATCCAGAAAAGTGAAGTAAGAACTTCCTATAGACCTCTCTTGTCAGCTTAATACCTCATGGGTACAAGATAAAGCTTTTAAAGCTTATACTTCCAGAAGAGAGTTAATAAAAGTGTGATGTGAGAAGGCACTTGAAATCACAGGACATGAAAAATGGCTAGGATACATAGGTAGGATTAAGAAGCTAGGTGGGTTGCCCATAAGTACCTGAAGGTTATCATGATGCAAAGGGATAAGTTATTCTGTCACCCAAGAAAGCAAGACCAGTGACTGGAAATAACTGACAAATATATATGCGTTCACCTTAACAGAGAACTATCTAATGATTGGAGCTGCCCCCAAAGTGAAAAGGGCAGTCTCAGCAAGAAGGGATATTCATTACTGAGGTCATGGCTAAGTGCCCAGATGGTAGCAAAGTGGAGAGGGCTCCCTGAGTGGTTATGCTGGTCAGGTGCTGTCTATGGTCTCATCTAGGCAAATGATGCTATGCTTCGCCCATCATAAAATGCCAAGGAGAGTACTGGGAATCACTTAGTAGTTCTACCCTCTCCCTGCCAGTTCCTCAGTTCCAAGCAGGAAGTCCCCAAAGCCATTTGAGACAAGTGGTATGGATCTGTGGATGTGATGGGATGCGGCTTGGAAATGAGGGAAATGGAGCTATATCAGTTAGCACTCTTGGTTGTAAGTGACAAAAAGCCAACTAAAACTGTATCAAGCAAAATAAAAAGTGCATTAGCCCCAAATCAGGCAAGCCAAAATGAATGGAACTGGGTGCAGCATGTCTAAAACCACAGGTACCTACCTAGCAATTTCAATTAATCTTGAAAACTTAATACCAGTAAAAATTTTCCAATTTCCATGGTATTCATAGGCTGATTCAAATGATTTAAATGGCAGGTACAAAATTGGAAAAAGTGCTAACTCATCTTTCCAAATAATTCAGATTATGCAAAAAGTTTCTTCAAGTTTCTTTAATGTCTCATATGTATTAGAGACACAGGAAGCTAAAAAAAATGGCAGGTACAATCTGATTTCAAATTCCATCCTTGATCCATGTAGCTGAGTCTGGCTACATCATGACACAGGCCTCTTCATGTGAAAGCAAGATGGTATTCAACAGCCTGGAGTTACACTTACAATTCATGAGTTCAGACTAAGATGGTGCCTTCCTCCAAAACTTACATAAAATCCTTAAGAAGACCTCCTTAGATGATCTAGGTCATGTAACCTATTCCTAAACCAATCACTGTGCCCAAGGTAGTCCACTAAACGATTAGGCTGACTTATATGTACACACCTGAAATTAGGTGTGGTGGAGGGAATTCAGCCTTATATGGAGTTCTGGGTTGAGCAGGATATGTAAAGTGGCCTATGTCCAGTGTAAGGAGTGCTCTCCTATTTTAAAAATATTTTGGAAAAAGATGTATCAGCTGCCATGGAAATCTATTTTATGTCCACACCATCTGGTAATTCTACCTCTCTTCCAGCTTGAATTCCTTCCGCTATAATTTCCATCCTTCTTGTTCTGTGCCATCTTCAGGGTAGATTTAGATCAAAACCTCTTCCTTCACAGACACGCTGTGAGGCTTAATTAGGTTTTCCAGAAACCATCTGTAAAGTGCCATGGGATCTTCAAAACCAGATGCTTTGTAAAGATATGCTGCCATTAGAATCAGCCCTTCATTTTTTATGCTTATGGGGATGGGAGGAGGATGGATCAAGAGACAGGAAGTGGAAGTCTACAAATAGTCCTGAGACTTTACTTTGACCATGATTACTATTCTCTTCCCTCTCCAAATACTTTGCCCCTGCCATGCACAAGGAGGAAACATTAAAAACAACCATGATAGGTTTGTGTGTCTATACCCTTCTCTGAGAAAGAAGCAGGGGAAATTGGGAATGGGAGTGGCAAAGCAGGTTGTATAACCTGAACCAAATCAGTGTTCTGAGGATTAGCAGCTGACTATGCTGAGTCCTTTTTTTAGCTCAGGTTAATGAGCTGTGAATGATATATAACTGTCTGGGCAGTATGCAAACGTCAGAGTCTGGGCTCCTCTGTCAACCTGCAAGATCCCCTTCTGGGGACTGTCAGGGACAAACCCTGGGAAGCACAGTGCTTAGTGGGAAGGTGGAATGCAGGTTTGGGAAGCAGACTGTAGGCCTGGTGTAGGCAGGACTGGGTACACTGGAGGGCTCTCCTGTCCCATCCTGCCTTATGCATGTCCATCATCAGCCTTCAGGAAACCAGTTTCTGTGGCTGTTCTAGGGAGCAAGCCCTGGAATCCAGCAACAGGAACTCCACAGGCCTTCTTTGTCTTTAAAAAAGTTTTCCCCAACTTTGAACTCCAATACTTTGGCCACTTGATGCGAAGAGCTGACTCATTGGAAAAGACCCTGATGCTGGGAAAGATTGAAGGCAGGAGGAGAAGGGGCCGACAGAGGACGAGATGGTTGGATGGCATCACCGACTTGATGGACATGAGTTTGAGTAAGCTCTGGGAGTTGGTGATGGACAGGGAAACCTGGCGTGCTGCAGTCCATGGGGTCGCCAAGAGTTGGACACGACTGAGTGACTGAAGTGAACTGATAGATATGGCAGATAGGTAGACACACACAAGCACACACATACACACTGTCTATCTAGATATATCTGTCTCTACATCTATCTCCAGCAAGCTGCTCTTGCTCAGTCACTAGGCTGTGTCTGACTCTTTGCATCCCCATGGACTGCAGCACACCAGGCTTCCCTGTCCTTCACCATCTCCTGGAGTTTGCTCAAACTCACGTCCACTGAATCAGTAAGGCCATCTAACCATCTTATTCAGCAAGCTAGCTATCAAAAAATTTCTGTAAGCCATTTGAGAGTAAGTTGCAGACCCATAAATATTTCTTTATGAACTTCCTAAGTACAAGCATATTCCCCTATGTAAGTACAATACAGTTATCACACCAGAAATTAGAATTGATACAATGCTAAAAGCTAATAACCTCTATTGTCCCCTTAATTCTTTAAGCTGATTTTTTTTAATCCAGCTCCCCCACCTTTGTCTATCATTCAGGATATTGACATTTTTGAAGAGTGAAGAGTCCAGGCCAGTTGTTTACTTGCAGACTATCCCTTAATTTGGATTTCTTTAATTACTTTCTCATGATTAGATTCAAGTTCAATGCATAAACTGTTAGCAATGTGACCCTTAGCAAGTTGCTTAATGATGCACAACCTCAATTTACTGATAATGTTACATGCCTCCTAGGGTCATTGTGAGAACAAGAAAATGAATATCTAGAGTTCTTAGCCTAGGAACTGACAAAAGTAAGCACCGAAAAATTGCTGGCTCTGTGATTAGAATCACTGACGTCACCAGCCTGGGTCTGATAGACTCTGTTCCCAAACAGATTTTCATTTCCCTGGGAAACTTCCAGAGCCCTTAATCCCATTCTCCTCACCTGCAAATGAGAAATAAGTCTTGCTCTGAGTATCTTGCCGAGCTATTGTGAGAATCAGATAAGAAACATGATTAATGGCACTGCAAAGTGGTACGTGATATGAAAACACAAGGAAGCATCACTACTGCTTTTAGTGTTTGCATACTTTTAAATGACCCTCCCATGGAACAGGAAAATCCAAAGTGGGAAATAAAATAAATTAGCATCCAACAAAAACCTGATTTCTGTGTTTAACATTTTTATCAGCAGAACTTAATTTTCAAATGAAATTTGTGAAACCCCAACACATAAAGCAGACTAAAATAGAGCTGCTCTGAATGAAATTTGGGTAGAGATGGAGTACACAAGGGCTTTGGGTCACACTTCCAGAGACCTCAGGCTTTGAGGAGCCAGGCTGGAACCCTACAGATGGGCCCCAGATGCTGTGATGGTTACAGACTTCTCAGGGTTTGCCTCAATTTCCCCAGTGGGATATGCTCACAAAGCCATGCCATCATTTATCTTCTCCTTCTTATTTCTGGTGCGTTTCTGCTGAAGAATTGTAATAGCTATAGACCCCAATGATGATTCAGTCAGGTCAGTATTAGTGATTATTAATTGCTTATAAACATCCTTCCCTGGAAAGAGCAGTAAGTGCCTTGCACTCAGAGACAGACACTGACAGATCACATAACGAGGCACCGGTGATGTCACTGATAGAGCAGTTGCTGTCAGGAGCCTCCCAGCCTAACGGTCACTACACCTGCTTGTTTCACATCCTGAGCTGGAGGCTAAACATTCCTGTAGCCCCACCTTGTCTGCCAAGCCTCATGCTAAAAACTCTGATAATGGGCTCAGGCATTGCTTACACCAGAGCAGGGCCACGTGGTAAGACAGAAAACTGACATGAGCCTGGTTCCCACTTTGTGACAACCAGGTCACCTTTGTTGTTTTTGTTGTTCACTCACTAAGTCATGTTAAACTCTTTGCCACCCCATGTACTAGAGCATACCAGGCTTCCCTGTCCTTCACTGTCTCCCAGAGTCTGCTCAAACTCATGTCCATTGAGTCAAAGATGCCATCCAACCGTCTCGCCTCTGTTGCCCCCTTCTCCTGCCCTCAATCTTTCCCAGCATCAGGGTCTTTTCCAGTGAGTCGGCTCTTGGCATCAGGTGGCCAAAGTATTGGAGCTTCAGCATCAGTCCTTCCAGTGTATACTCAGGACTGATTTCCTTTAGGATTGACTGGTTTGATCTCCTTGCTGTCCAAGGGACTCTCAAAAATCTTCTCCAGCACCACAATTTGAAAGTGTAAATTCTCGGGTGCTCAGCCTTCTTTGTGGTCCAGCTCTCACATCTATACATGACTCCTAGAAAATTCATAGCTTGGACTAGAAGACCTTTATTGGCAAAGTGATGTCTCTGCTTTTTAATATGCTATTTAGCTTTGTCATATCTTTTCTTTTAATTTTGTGACTGCGGTCACTGTCTGCAGCGATCTTGGAGCCCAAGAAAATAAAATCTGTCACAGTTTCCACTTTTTTATCATCTATTTGCCATGAAGTGATGACACTGGATGCCATGATCTTCACCATCAATCCTATTAGGCAGACAACAAAACCCCCACTAAGGTAATTTGTTTAAGGTTGCCCAGCCACGGAAAAGTGGATTCAAATCAAGACTCTTTGGACTTCAAAGACTATGTGCTCCTATCCTAGGGGTTATGGACCAACCTATTTTCTTAGGACTTCAGGAAACACTGTGTGCCATCCATGGCTCACTGACACCATCAACCCCTTTCACCCTTCCATCATACTGTGAGCCTAAGTATTAATATCATCTAGTTCTTATTTGTGATCTGCTATGCGCCAAGTGCTTTTCCAAGTGCTTTCTGGGTATAACTCATGTAATACTCACCATGACCCAGTGAGTTAGGTACTATTCACTTTGCAGCTACAAACACTGAGGAACTGAGAGGTTCAATTCCATGTACAGAAAAAAATATCATTACAGTTAGTGCTAGAAACTGAATGTGTGTTTCCCCCAAAAGTTCATGTTGAAATCCTAGCCCCAGTGTGATGGTAATAGGAGATGAAGCCTTTGGGAATTGAGTTAGGGTGGAGCCTTCATGAATGTGATTAGTGCCCTTACAGAAGAGACCCCAGAGAGCCCCTTTGTCCTTTTTTCATCATGTGAGGGCATAGTGAGAAGATAGCTCTTTATGAACCAGGGAGTGGGCTCTCATCAAATACCTAATCTACTGGTACCTCGATCTTGGACTTCTCAGCTTCCCATAACTCTGAGAAGTAAATGTTTGTTGTTTACAAGCCACCCAGTCTATGATATTCTGTTATAGCAGCCAAAACAGGTTAAGAGAGTTAGTAAATGCCAGGTTAAGACAGCTGGTAAGTGTCAGAGTGGGCATCTGAATACAGGGAGTCTAGCTCTAAGAACCAAGCTCTTAACAACTGCTGAAGTTGGCCAGGGGTTAATTACTGGCTCCAGTTTACAGACAAGGAAACTGAGAGGTTCTGAGGGCTTGGATGACCTACCCAGGATCACACAGCATTCACTGTAGGGCCATACACCGGGGTTTCAGGATAGTGTGGACAAGAGGCCAGAACTTGGGCTGTGAAATGAAAATGAAATTCTCTTCCACTGATCAGATCCAGGGCTAGACCAGCAAATCAGGAATTGCCAAAATAGAGCAGGAATGCCCAAGGCTTAAAGTCCGGAGGAATCAAGACTAGGAGTAATTGACAAGAAGACACAGCCTGTTACCCAGGTCCAGGCATATTTATTTCAGGAAAATTCTTCAAGTGGGGAGAGGGAAAAGTCCTAATGGGGCTTCTTATGAGAGCCTCTGGTCCCATCTTTTGGTCAGTTTAAAACTCAAGACTTGCAAGGTCTGGAATTGCAGTTAACTATTAAACATTGGAGCAAGCCTGAGGCTACATGGGAAGGACCACGTGTGGGACACTGGGGGGCCTCCTGGAGGAGGAGGATCAGATGGGCTGAGACGATGATTGCTGGGGGTCTAGATCTCCCACCAGGCCAGTGGGGAGACCCTGCAGCCTTTGGTCCCTCCTCCTCAAGAGGCCACCTTTCTTATGGAGACATGCATGTGAATGTTCATAGTAACCCCAAACTAGGAACAAATCTGTATAAGCAGTAGAGTGAATAATACGTTGTGACATATTCACACGGGGTAACATCCTACAGCAATGGAAATGTTCAAATTTGTATGTAACAATCTGAAACCATCAATAATTGTGTTCTGCCACGTCTCCATCAAGGGAATTCTTCCCAGGCTCTCTCCTGCCACTGGATGCCCCCATCAAGCTGCTTCCCAGGGGGTAAAAAACCCACCTCCAATGCAATCCTTGGGTTGAGAAGACCCCCTGGAGAAGGAAATGGCAACCCACTCCAGTATTCTTGCCTGGGCAATCCCATGTACTGATGGGCTACAGTCCATGATGTCGCAAAAGAGTTGCACATAACTTAGTGACTAGACAACAACAACCACCTCATCTAATTAATGCCTGTCTTTCAGCCCTCAGCCCACATATGGCACTCTCAGGGCAGCCTCCTGATGAGTCACCAGGCCTTCTTCAAAGTGGCAGCTTTACATTTGTCTATGTGATTATTTTGCAAATGTTTGTCTCCCCTGCTAGACCATAAATAGCAACCAGGCTCTATTTTATTCACCACAGTGTCCCCTAGGATCTTGTGTGGCACTTGCATACATCAGTAAATATTTGAATGAGTGGATGGATGAGTGAATGAATGAATGAATACATGGAAATGTGGTCTTCTTCCTATATCCTGCTCAACAAATGGCTTCAACCTGTTTTCTGTAGAGCTGCCTCAGGGGTCGCTGTGCACTGCGGGGATCTGGAAATGTCCACTCTCCTGTCAATTCACACAGCTCCCCTTTTATTTGCTTCACATATTGGCATACCTCCTAGGATACCTTTGAGGAAAAATGTTCCGGCTACTTAAAGAGTGTTTAAAAACCACTGTTCTAGACCTTACCCTTCCTGTCAGCTATCCGTTGCTCTCTCCCATCTTCTCCTCCCTTCTTCCTTCCTCACAGAAACTTCCACAGAACTAATGCCTGGCAAAGCTTTAAAAATAGAAGCCCCTCTCGCTCCCCCTTTCCCTCCATTTCCTTTCCTTCCCATCCCCCCATAATTTGTTGTTTAAAAAAAAAAGGAAACCGTCTGGATGTATTCCACTGAAAAGACACACTCTTCCTGACTAAATGAGACTGTTCGCTGATGGATCCCTCCAGCCTGACAGTCGAGCCCCCGTGAGTCACTGTGAGCAGCAGCCAGCTCCTCTGCTCTGCCTGGGGTGGACACACACACACACACACACACACACACACCCCAGAGCCACGTCATTCAGGTTTCCAGCTGGACCTCGTAGGCACACACTGAAGTGACACTTTGAGGATCTTCTAAGGCAATGGTCCCCAACCTTTCTGGCACCATGGACCAGTTTCGTGGAAGACGACTTTTCCAGGGGCCAGGGGAGGGATGGTTTGGGGATGATTCAACTGTATTACCTTTCCTGTGCACTTTATTTCTGTTATTATTACACCAGCTCCACCTCAGATCATCAGGTATAAGATCTTGGGGGCCGAGGAGCCCTGCAAGGTGCTGCCAATAGGAGGGTCTCCTGGGATGGCTGTGGGACCCACCTACTCAAGAGGAAGAGAAAGAGAGTCACACTGCCTGGGGTGGGTTGAGGCCTGAAGTCAGATGGCAGTCTGGAGTGCTTTGTCAGCAGGGTGGGTATATGAGAGAGAGAAAGAGAAAGAGAGAGAGAGAGAGAGAGAGAGAGAGAGAGGGAACAAGAAAGAAGCTAGAGCCCAAAAGGGTCATGGGGTATGTGTGCAGCCAGTGGACACTGCAATTATGAATGGAGAGAGAGACAGTGTGATATGGTAGAAAAAAATAAATAAAAGCTTTTGACATCCAAAAGTTGAGTGTTCAATTCCCAGGTGCATCACACAGTCACTGCGTGACACTGGGTGCGTGACCTCGTTACTCCTTGCCTCTGTTCACTCATCTATAAAAGGGGGTAATAATACTCGCCTCTCAGCACTCTTGTAGGCTTAAAGGAAATCACATTTATTTGATGTCCACATGCACCAGGCAGTTAATGAAGTACTCTTGCTCTGATGTGGCAGGACATCTTCACCCTGATGGCATTTCAAAACAGTCATTGTAAGAAAAAGGAGAGTGGCTAAAAAAACTGCCTCCCATAAAATTTATAATTTATTAAAACCTGGCAGAACACTCACAGCTTGTTAACAAAATTCAGATCTGCAAACTTTGATCCAGAAAAAAATTAAACTTGGAAGGATTATAAAGGCCACAGAATAAAATTTTCAACGACAAAAGCTATAATTAGTGAATTTTAATATGGACCCAAACCAGATCCACTAATCAAATGGTTAACATGCATTTTACTTATAAAAACATTAATCCCCATGAAAAGTCTCAATAACATTAAATGAGAAATAGAAAAAAGTGGAAACAGTTTAACTGTTCTATATTTAAAAAGATTAATCAAAAATTAAATGGACTTCTCTTTGGAAAACACATTTTCAAAGAGTTTATCGATGCATATACATCTCTCATTAAAACTGTGCATTTATTATCATATATTAATGCATATATATGGAATTTAGAAAGATGGTACTAATGAATCTATCTGCAGGGCATCAGTGGAGGCACAGACATAGAGAACAGACTTGGGGACACAGTGGGGAAAGGAGAGGATGGGATGAATTGAGAAAGTAGCTTTGAAACGTGTACATTACCATATGTAAAATTAGATAGCCAGTGGGAATTTGCTTTATGATACAGGGAGCTCATATGTGATGCTCTGTGACAACCGAGAGAGGCGGGATGGGGTGGGAGGTGGGAAGGAAATTAAAGAGGGAGGGGATGTGCATGTACCTATGGTTGATTCATACTGATATATGGCAGAAACCAACACAATACTGTAAAGCAATTATCCTCCAATTAAAAATAAATAATTTTTAAAAACTGTGCATTTATAAATACAGAAGCAAAATGCCCTTGGGGTGCCACTGGTGAAATCAAAACCATCTTTACAATGTCTATAACAATGATGGCAATCATGAAAAGTGTTTAGGTGAAAAAACAGTGGGATGTGGTTGAGCAGATGTTTTGGGATGAAGGGAGTGTTTAGATACAGGGGGTGCGAGAGTAAGATGGCATTGTCCCCCTGTCTCTTCATTCCCTAGGATTTACACTGTGTCATTCCTGTGAGGGATTAAGGCAAAAGGAGAAGGGATGAGTATAGGGAGAGGTTTGACAGTGGCCAGCCCTTGATTCCTTCTGCATGACTGCACCACGTAGGGCAACCCCCAGCACAAGTTGCTCAGTTTTCATATGGGTCTATGATAATTCTGGGTTGAGAGGTGATAGACCAAAGATTCACAGAATGGAGCTCTTTCTCATAGAATTTGACTCTATATGTGGATATTTGCTGGCTTGGCTGGGGTCATAAAGAGCCTATGCATCCATTCATTCTTTTGTGAGTCTTTTAGCAGCTCCTAATCTCCAGGGCTTCCCTGATGGCTCAGCTTGCAATACAGGAGACACAGGAGATGTGGGTTCTGTCCCTGGGTTGGGAAGATCCCCTGGAGAAGGAAATGGCAACCCACTCCAGTATTCATGCCCGAAGAATCCCCATGGACAGAGGAGCCTGGCAGGCTACAGTCCATGGGTTCCCAAAGAGTCAGACACAACTGAGCAACTAAACATGCAATCTCCCAGTCTGATTATTTCAGTCAACATACCCCTATTCTTCTCTGCTTCTTCTCCATTTTCCTTGCCTGTGGCATTTTTGCCTGAGGAAAAGAGTGAGGGCAAGAAAGGTAATGCTCATGGTGAATAAGGATAGGGTTTTACTGCAGAACAGGGAGATGGGACAGGTAGTGGGAAAATTGTTGCAGAGGTGAAGGAAAAGGCACCATGACCACATGAACGTTCAAGCAAACACACAGTGTATGACCTTGAACTTACATCTGCTTATGACCTTTCCTGGCTCCACACACACACCATTCTTACTAATACAGATGCACATGGCCACACGTCCTGATCATCCTCCAGTCTTTTGTAATGCTGCTTCATCATGGCTTGCACACAGCCCTACCCTCTTGAAGCTTGCAACTTTATATTTATCACTCCTCCAGCAAGTGTTCACTGATCGGAGCTATTAAAAATGCAATGGGTAGGGGTGGAGATGGGAGGGAGGTTTAAGAGGGTGGGGACGTATGTATACTTATGGCTGATTCATGTTGTTGTATGGCAGAAACCAACACAACCTTGTAAAGCAATTATCCTCCAACTTAAAATTTAAAAATTAAAAAAGGTGATGGCTCATTCTGCCATCATATGATATCATAATCAAATGCCAAATTGATTAAAAAATGCAATGGGTGGACACCGTGGGTGAGATAGTAAGCTCCCCGTCATTGAGAGGCTGGTGAATGATTACAAGTGGCACATACAGCACTCTTGCTTGCTGAGTGGAATGGTTTCCATGGAGTCTACGAAGGTTTTCCACACTGTCCTACAGCCTGAGACAGACTTGGCTGATGAGAATTTAAAAACCAAAGACAAAAACAACAGAATAAAAACAAAAATAAAAATTTACCTTATACAATATACATTTCAGGAATAATCAATCTCTTTTGTCAGATGAAGGTTCAGAAAGAAAGAGGAGGGGAGGGGCTCTCCCAACTCCTCACTCCCCTACAAGACTGGGCTGAGGAAAGTCTAGAACGTCCATTTAACAACCTTTGGCTCTGGGTGATTATGTTCTGAAAAGACATAATTCGGGCCAAGAAAAGTTGTAAAAAATCAAGATAGAGATCAGAAAGCTGATTTATATTTACAGTGGAGGACACTCCTTTTCAATGCCTAGAGTGCTTATGTCCCCACGTCAACGGGGCTTGTTCCAGGATCTCATGTAGCTGAGAAGCCAGACGAAAGAAAGACAAGGAGCTTGCTGAATGACATGGGGCCATGAAGAAGTGAATCGGATGCTCTTTAAAAACAGTTTGGGTCAAAGCGATAGAAATCTATCCTTTTCCACTCTAGGCAGCAGATCTCTGCAGTACCCTGAGGATTCCCATAGCTGCACAACCATCAGTGGCTCTCTCTGGATTCTCTGCTTCAGGATTCTGAGATGGCCATGGAGCTTCCAGTGATCAGGGTTGCCACTCCCAGTATACCTCACCATCTGCCCAGGGCATGCACTCACTTCAGTTACAAAGAGCTCCTATCTCCAGGCCTTTGGCTTAGTTCACTTTCAAGCAATTCCTAGAATCTCATGTTGAGTTGTTTTGCATGTACAGAACCTTTATAGAATCTTAAAAAGTCAGACACTGTCAGTGACTGGTAGAGATTATTTAATCCAATGCCCCCATTTAAACAATGAGAAAATGCTGCTCCCAGCAGCAAGAGGAGGGGCCAGGACCCAAAGCCAGGCTTTCACCCCAGAGCTTCTTATTCATCTCTTCCACCAATAGGGCTGCACCCAATTTGGGCATTAGTACTCTCGGGGGCACTAGCTTGCCTGCTGTCTGTAACTATACCCACAGATAAGTAGCCTAGCCATGCTTTTCAGTACTTTGGACAGAAGAGAAAGAACAGGCTCAGTGTCCGCAGACCCTGCCAACATATGGCAGATGTAAGAAAAGTGAGAAAAAGTGTCCCTGGAAGGGGTGAGCTGATTTGTGCAACCAGTTACTTCTTTAAGTGGCTGTCCTGCTGATCTCCCAAATAATCACTGATCCACGTTTGGAGAGATCAGGTACAGGAGCCCAGACACCCAGCTGTGATCTGGGGACCAGGTTTGGAGGTGGAAATGACTGTTTCCAAGAGCCTGTTCTGCCTTCTCAAATCAATGCCATCTTCCTCCAGTTCTTTTCCCCAAAAGTCGAGGACTTTCATATGCTTTTTAAGGAGATGAAGTTCTCACCATTTCAGAGAGGATGCTGTGTGTTAGTCACTTCTTTTATTCTAACTATTTTCATTCCTATGAAAGTGAAAGTGAAGTCACTCAGTCATGTCCATCCGACTCTCCGCTACCCCACGGACTGTAGCCCACCAGGCTCCTCTGTCCATGGGATTTCCCAGGAAAGAATATTGGAGTGGGTTGCCATTGCCTTCTCCAGGGGATCTTCCTGAGCCAGGGATCGAACCCAAGTCTCCTGTACTGTAGACAGACTTTTTACCGTCTGAGCCACCAGGGAACCCTATGTTCTGAGCTTAAATCAGAAAAATGTCTATTTCCCAATGAAGGGATAGGAGGCATGAATAGAGGGGAGGGGATTGAGAGTAGAAATTGAGTTGTGTGTGTGTTGGTTGAAAACTAGAAGCCTGTCCTCATTTCCTAATAAATTATAAATTTCCATTTTAAACAGTCTCCTTCAATGCATCTCTCCTCCATAACTGAATCTGTGATAAACTTTCAATAAAAATTTGATAACAAAAATCAAAATACAAAATAAAACTGTATAGCAGTTATAAATGATGTTTATTCCTTTACATTTTAAAGTATTAATGCAGCATAGTTTCCTCAAAAATTCTGCATTTCTATCAACTTTTTGTCTCACAAAATAGTTTTCTGAAAGCTCTGATTTTGCTTGTGTGTTTTTTGTTTTTCTGCTTTGCTTTTCACCAACAAGTTCATTATACCACTAGGTCGACAGAGCGCAAGTAGGTCAACGACTAGCTCCACCTCCCTTTCAGTAAAATAATCATGAAAACACTTTTATTGAGTCTCTGAGCATTTAAATCTGATTATTCTTTCCAACACGGAAAGTAGACAAGTACTACTATTGCCCTCATTTTAGTGATGAAGAAAGTAAGGTACAGGGAGGTTAAATGACTTATACCCGAAAGTCCCCTAAACCATACCCTGCATCCGTGTGCATCTATACTAATAAACTCACACTGTTTTGTTTTCCATAGTCACAGCCACTGACCTCCACATGTCATCCCATAGGTGTGTTGTAGGAAATGCCATGACAGAAAGAGCACACGCATCGCCACCAAAACTGTCCTCCCCAACATTCTCATGTTAATTTAAGCGAAAAAATACTAACATTACTCTGAAAGAGCAGTATAGGAATGCTGTGCCATTGCCGCAAACCACATAGATGACAAATGGACAGACTCAAACTGGGGGTGGATAAACTTATATTTGGGCTTCCCTGATAGCTCGGCTGGTAAAGACTCTGCCTGCAATGCAGGAGAACCAGGTTCCATCCCTGGGTGGGGAAGATCCCCTGGAGAAGGGAATGGCAACCCACTCCGGAATCTTGCCTGGAAAATTCTGTGGACAGAGGAGCCTGGTGAGTTACAGTCCATGGGGTCGCAAAGAGTCAGATGTGGCTGAGAGACCAACACTTCCACTTCCAAACTTATATTTGGAGTGCTCTCTGAGGTGGGTAATACGGGGTTCCTTGGTGATATACTACCAGTAAGTACGAAGCGCTTTTCTCATGAGTCGGGGAAGCACAGACACGAGGAGGTCTGTGGGCTTGGTGCTCCTGTGCTGACCACCCCAAGGACACTGTCAGAGTCCTTGACCCTGGCTGGAGTCCAGCCCTGGTGCTGGGACAGTGGTGTTGCAGCCGGGATGGCCCCTGAAGGTGATGGGTCTTTGCTGCCAATGCACCTCCTCAGGGTCTTTCCCTTGAAGCCTCTCTCACCTGCTTTGGGGGAGAGGACCAACTCTTTCATGCACCTCCTGCCACGATGCTTTCACAGCCAATTAAAATTCTATTCCATTCCCAGCAAGGGAGCTGGCAGCTTTGGGTCTCCCCAGCAGGATGGACTGGCTGCAATTAATGTCTCTTCTGGAGCCTGATTAGCTAAGGGGAGGCCAGGATACTTATCCTACCCCCAAGGCCACCTTTAAATTAGGAAATGGAGGTTCCCCATCCCATTGCCTCTCTTCAGTAATCAGTTAATACTAACATGTTAACCCATTCTATTTCCCTCTTGGTAGTGGAGCTGGATCAGAGAGCCAGAGATCATTTCTCAGCTGCACAGTCCCAGGAATAAGGAGAGGGGGAGACTCCTTGAGTCGCTTTGTATCCCAATTCCCAATCACTGGAATTAATTGAGAGCCTCCTCTCTTGGGCACAGATTAAGAGTTGGCAAAGTTCAACAAAAGCCACAAGTGGAATGTTTAGTGTCATCTGCAGCTTTGAATGTGGAAGGTAATGCATATAGATAATACATTTAAGAAAAAAGAGAAAGACCAAATGGTGGAAAGGAGAAGGAAGTAAATACATAGTGGAAGTTTAGTATGTGCCAGACATTTTACATATAGCGTGGAATCCTTCAAAAACTCCATTTTTACAGGTGACGGTCCTTAGAGCTCAGAGAAGTTAAGAAAGTTGTCCAAGATCACAGAGCTAATGTGATAAATTGATTGTACTAATGGCCCTAGATCTTTATGCTTTCCTGTAGTCATTTTCTTTTGGTAATGCCTGCTCACATTGACTCTGAAATAGGCACATGACTTGCTTTGACCAATGGAACAGTAGTAAATTTGATGTAAGCAGAGGTTTTAAAAGTGCTTGTACATCAGGGCTTGCTTGTCCTCCCTTGCTGGTGGGTTCTGTCCCCCCATCACGTGAGCAAGCCTGAGCAATCCTACTGGATGATAAGAAACATACAAGCAGAGGTGGGCCATCCACCCTAGATCAGCCAGACTCCAGCCAACTCCAAGATGCAGGGGGGAGCCCAGCCAAGACCAGCCAAACCAAATCAGCAGAGCGATTCAGCCAACTTGTAGACTTGTGAAAAGTAATAAAAGGCTATATTTTAAATCATTAATTTAATATATATGCAAGAGCATAGTTAGCAGCCTAATTAACTGATATGGTTAATAAATGGCACAGTCAGAAAGTTGTTTGATCTTAAAGCATGTGCAAGAAAAGATAGGAAAAGGCTAAAATCGTAGCAGGGAAAATACAGGTTGGATTATGATACATCTTTAATGACAAAGTTGCCCAGTCACACAAGGGTGTTACTGGGACCAGTGCGGCATTCTTATATTTAGGAACCTCAAAGAGAAGTGGTGGGCAATGATCCAGGTGCAAAGTGTAAGTGTGGGGTCCCACAGCCCCAGGTACCTTAACCTTAGAGTCTGCCATCTCAGGGACTGGGCTATGCTGAGACTCTTGACCAGAAGACTCTGAGTCACCCGTATCATCCACCAGTTTGCTGGAGAAGGAACACCCCACAACACCCAGGCTAAGATTCTGCAGCCTTCAGCTAGCTAGGTGCCTCTGGTTCTCGCTCGCAGCTGAGGCGTTCTCCGAAGACTGCCTCGGTGGTGGCAATGCTGTAAATTCCTGACTCAGCCCCCATTCTGAAGCCACCTCCTGTGCTTTCCCTCCAGTAGAAAGAAAGGTGGAGAGGAACAGACCATCTGCATTTCTGAGCTTTCCTTCTCAGGGTCATAGTCATGGCACTACTGACAATCATTCAAGAGAATGTGGAGAAAAGGACAAGACCTTAAACACGGGTCAATAGCAGCAGGTACGGATGGAAACCGGCACCATTTTGCTGAAGGCCAGTTTGGCCTCCAGGATGTATTAAGAGCCTTAATAATGTCCACACCCTTTGAATGAGTAGTTCCATTCCAGACCTGTCTTCTAAGGAAATAATTATGGATATGAGCCATGAAATCAAGGATCACCATGAGGAAATTCTCATGACATGGTGTAAATGACAAAATACAAGTTAAAAACTGGCTCTAAATTATGTCCCTGATTTGGGGAAAATTATGTGTGCAAGTGTAGGAGGGGTATAGTTATGAAGAAATGTTTGAATTATTATAAATCTCTACATATTTTTAAGATAAGAGCCTTTGCTTGCCCAGTCTCCGGACATGTAGATCCTTGGCTGTCTTGGATGTAGCAAGGACACTTACCTTAAAAATCTAACGGATGGTGAAGGTCTAGAAAAGAAAAAAAAAAGGCTGAAATGATGCATGATATGAGAATAGGACTTAAGAATAGTTTTTTTTTTTTTAAAAAAGATGTATTTGTTTGTTCATTTATTTGTTGGCTTTTGAGGCTTGTGAGATCTTAGTTCCCTGACCAGGGGTCAAACCCATACTGTCTACAATGGAAGCATGGAGTCTTAACCACTGGACCACCAGGGAATGTGTGTGTGTGTGTGTGTGTGTGTGTGTGTGTGTGTGTGTGTACACGCTCAATCGTGTCTGACTTTTTGCAACTCCGTGAACGGTAGCCTGCCAAGCTCCTCTGTCCATGGGATTTCCCAGGCAAGAATACTGGAGTGGGTTGCCGTTTCCTATACCAGAGGGTCTTCCTGACTCAGGGATCGAACCACGTCTCTTGCATCTCCTGCATTGGCAGAAATAGATTTTTTTTCAGTGTGCATGGACCACTGCTGAAGGGAAGATGAATAAAGCTTTAAATAATCCTGAAGTCTAAAGGGAGAGAGAACAGGGACTGGGTTGCCAAATCCCAGAAAACAATTGTTTTGAAACAAGTCCTGATTTCTTGCTTGGCCACCTGAAAGAGGTTAAAGGCAAACAAAAGGAAGTCATGTTTTACATAATTAATAATTAATTAAGTGAAATACAGGCTTAAACACCACCGTGAAGGCTGAGGATCTGGGTATGGTTGAGGAAGTGAGTCCTAGTGTGAGTATCCCTGGGGAGGTGTCAGAGAGCCAGGGCTCGACCGAGGCCACTGAACGGCCCCTAAAAGGAGACTGTGGGCTACAGTCACCACCTTTTGGAGGGAAGCACTGCTGGTCCATAAATATCCCCCAATCTTTAAGGGTAGAGGCGTGGGACCTTTCGTGAGCTTTGGCCTTGTCCGGCACTGGTTTTCATTGTACAGATCTGAAAGGGAAAACCGGAAGCACAGGTAAGCTTGGGAGACTCTGGGGCTCCCTTTCCCAGCATTATCTCTAATAGGAGCACCCCATCTGTCAAGGACCCCTTGACAGATGGTCTGAGCAGAGGCTAGAGGATGAAGAGGTGGTCTGTGAAGACCAGTGCCTGCTTCCCAGCTCCAGAAGCAAAGAATACAGAATTCTTTCAAACCAAAAGTCAAATTGCCAAGATGACAGAATCTACAACCACTTGGAGCTGCTTAGCAGAAGCTTGGAGTCAACAGACCGGCGTCTATTCACACGCCATAGTAATTCCAGCCCTCCTTAGCAGGCTTATTCCTGACGGGGAACTGGAGCCAACACTTCAGGAATAGCACGCTTCCTTGAGAGGTGTGAAAAGAACTGGGCTGAACTTTCAGCAGACTCTGGAGTGGGTATCACCCGGTGAGAGGCATCAATATCGCAGAAATGTAGGGCAGACTCTCGGAAGCTCTGAACCCAGAGAGCGAGGGGCCCATCTGTTTTTTTTTCTCCTATTTCAGTGTTGTCCCACTGCACCACCCTAGGAAAAGCCACTGCCCTCTCTGATACTTCAGGCTTTTCAGTCTAAATGGAGTGGAATCTGAACAACGTTCGTCATGAAGGACAGAGAAAGAATCGAACAGCATTTCGATGTTTACTGCAGCCTCTTTAAAAAGCAAGCAGAGGAAATCATAGGGCAAAAATGTCCTTTGCTCCTCAAACTTCCTTTCCCTGCTAAGCTGTCTATTCTGCTCGCCTTTCTCTGCACTTCCAAGGGCATCACGAATTTCCCAGTTGGCTCCATGAACACAGAAATTCACCGCCTTACCTGAGACAGGAGAGGTAGCTGCAAACACTCATGGCTTAAGACCTTTTCTTGACCCCATATCAGGAGGGAGAAACACGTGCACGTGAGTGAAGAAGACTCGGGAAGGGACTGGTCTTAAGAAATGCTGAGCATGTGGGCGGATGGATAGCTGGGACATCTGTTCTGTCCTTCCGTCTCCCTGTAATAACGGCAGTGAGCAGCCCTGGAGACCCTGGCCTTCATCCACACTCTTATTACCTGTACTCATTATCCAGGCTCCCAGGCAGTTTAAGTGCTCACAGGCTCCAGACTGAATGAGTTTCATTTACAAGGTGGTAAAGTGCAGCAAATACAGAGACCCCTTGTCCAGAGGGCAAGAGGGCAGCATTCTCTGCCTCCCTCCTTTGGTTAGGGTGTGAAGAGATTTAGGAAGGATCGATGGGCATGTGAGTGACAACATAGAATGATCTAGGAAGAGCTCTCGCTATGTGTCAGGCAGGGTTCTAAGCACTCCTAACCGTGCACTATCTCATTTAATCCTCATGACACTGCGGGGAGCTGGAAGTATCTTTTGTCTCCCTTTACTTCTGAGCAGACTTGCCAGGGTCTCACGGGTGATCAGTGGCAGACCAGCCAGCCTGGTCCACTGGCCCGAGCAGCCAGGCCCTACCACCTCATGCATGCCAAGTGCTTAGAACAAACCTGGCCCCTGGCGCATATTCATGTGAGTTAGTAAGAGGGGCAGACACAGCAGCTGAAATAAAGCAGTACAAAGTAGATGAAGGACTGTGGCTCAGAGCAGGTGGGTATCTTGCACAACGTCCGTCACCTAGCAAGTGGCAGAACCAGGATTTGAACCTAGCCGTCACAGCTTGCATACAGGGCTTGGCAAGTAGTAAGTGCTCAGTAAGTTTTAGCAATCGTTATTTATTTTCCTCCTTTATTTTCATCTAAAATTCTCAGAGTGATGTAGGAGACAGAAGGTTTGCTAAAGAGTATCTAGTCCAGAGCTTCACAAATGAGTCTTAGCCAACCTTGCTTCAAGAAAGGGGGATGGGTCTGCATGAAATCAGAATCTCTGCAGTCAAAGCCTGGAAATCTGAACACATAAGCTTTCCAGGTGATTTTTCTGTGTGTGAGACTCAGAGAACCAGGGGATCAAGGCTTAGCTGAAACCCATGTCACCAGCCAGAGGATGGCAGAGCTGGGAACAGCATCCAGGAAAGACCCTGGATTTTTGCTTTGTTAGAGTCGGCCACACACAAGATTCTAAGTGTCTGGGGCCATGATTCAGAGCATCTGTGAAGTATGACACATCATCACAGCTCGTTTACACATGTCACCTCTGCTGTATCCCCTAAACACATCAAATCATGTATCAATCACTGCGGCTTCCCTGGGGGCTCAGACAGTAAAGAATCTGCTTGCAATGCAGGAGATGAGGGTTCGAAACCTGGACTGGGAAGATCCCCTCGAGAAGGAAATGGCAACTCACTCCATTATTCTTGCCTGGAGAATCCCATGGGCAGAAGAGCCTGGCAGGCTACAGTTCATGGGGTTGCAAAGAGTCGGACATGACTGAGTGACTAACGCTTTTATTTTCATTCACTGTGACTGTGAATTTCTGTAGAATTTCACCACAACACCTTCAACTACATGAGCATTTTGCTCCGCTGAGGCTGGGTATCCTTCCGCCTGTGAACAGGGACTGGGGAGGGCTGACCCCAGGAGGTCACTGAGTAATTGCCCTTCAACTTGCCATTGACTTATGCCCTTGGCTTGGCCTGACTTGTGGGAAAGAAAGAGAACACGGTGACCTGGAATCTCTGAAATTTCAGCCTACTGGCCTGGAACCTTGGAAACAGGCCCAGCGCTCTGCTATATGCAAACAACCCAATTCTGGACAGGGAGGTTTATCAAAGTTATGCTTTTCTATTAAGTCAGGCAAAGAACTGAGGGCGAATCAACCTTTAACTTTAGCTCCTTGTTAACAATGGTGATGGTAAGTGATACAGAAAGACACACAGACAGTATATGGCAATGTAGGTTATTAGACATACAGGTACGATTATGAATATCCACATAAAGTATGACCTTCTTTCTTTCTGCCAGCCCTTGTGGGGCTTGGTTTGTTTATTATGCAGATCATGTTTGACTTTATGGAATCAGATGTTATTTAAATTCAATTATTGTGAGGTTCAGTTCTTCTTTCTGGTATCAGTTGAGTAAATTCAGAGGCAGTTAGAGGGAATAGGTACATTTGTCTTACTCCAGTTAAATTATAGGGAGAAAACCAGTGCAGGAATAAAAAAATTATCATGAATAGAAAAACATGGTTTGGAGGATTTGGTTGGGGCTTGTGTGTTTGCTTCCTATGTCTCTTTTTGTAATCCTTTTTTGAACTGATGAACAGGAAGGCTGCAAAATCTTCCATGAAGAGGGAAGCAGATTATATGTTTGTGTGTGAGTGTGTGTGTGTGTGTGTGTGTAGTGTTGTGTTTGTGAAAGTAAGTTGCTGGTATGAGAGAACTGGAAATATTTATGTGGTTAATTGAATTTAGTGTATATAACTAGAGCTCATTAAGGCTTTAAGTCTTCTTTTTCTACTTAGTAATAGAGTTTTCTTTTTTAAATCGAATTATCTTGCAATGATTCCCTGTTGACCAGTGTTGACACACTGTTAGTCTCCTAAAGCAGTGGTCCCCAACCTTTTAGGCACCAAGGACCAGTTTTGTGGGAGACAGTTTTTCCACGGATAGGGCGGGGGGTGGGGTGCGGTGGCGGGTGGTGGTTTCAAGATGATTCAAGTGTGTCACATTTATTGTGCACTTTATTTCTATTATTACATCAGCTCTGCCTCAGACCATCATGCATTAGATAGAGGAGGTTGGGGACCCCTGTCCCAAAGCCAGGGCTTGGCTTTGGTGTCATTGAGAGGGGAAGTGAGAAGCTTGGGCCTGGTCTGGCTGGAAAGGGAGCATGTAAAGTGCTATGGATGAAAAACTGCTATGGATGAGTAACCAGAAAGGGCTTCAGCCAGAAAACAAATTTCTGCCTGTATGCTGCCCAACACAACATGCAGAGAATTCAGAATGGCTTGTCTGTGTATAATCCTGGATTCCAGGGCCACAGGGATCTTTGAAGGTCATCTTGCCGATTAGCCTGCTTCCCAGAGATAAGCAGGGAGCTTGCTTTCTCATTCCCCTGGGTGGCAGGAGCTACCCCTGTTCCAGTTTATCCACCACAACCTTGGCTGGTGAGATGGTCTCATGATAGCTCATCTTTCTTGATCCCAAGTCCAAGATACATTGACCTCTTGCAGTTCTGTGGAATCAAGAAATCACTGTCTGGTGTCCTGCATGAAGAAGATGCTGGAAACTTCTAGAGTTTCCTTCTATTCACTTTCCCCACTTGTGTTCCCCCTTGGTGTAGTTGGTTGATATTATGAACCAGTTTGGTTGTGCCCATAAGTTGGGAGGATGTGTTCTTGATAAGCCTTCCTCTTAGCTTGCTGTTCAGTTGCCAAGTCGTGTCCAACTCTTTGTGACCCCATGGAGTGCAGCACACCAGGTTTCACTGACCTTCACTATCTCCTGGAGTTTGCTCAGATTCATGTCCATTGAGTCGGTAATTCTGTTAGCTGGCCCCCCCGATATGTGGAGTCTAAGGAGTGATACAAAACAGTTCTGTGCTTCCCTGTCAACACTCCTTCATCATAGATTCCATCTAGGATGGACATGGAGGAGTCTCCTTCCTTTTGCATCTCTCCTAACTCTCCTCTACAACCTCCTCTATTCCTGTGCCCATTCCTAACCCCTGCACCATACACACAGGTTCCACTCCACTCAGGAGGGGAAGTTCTGATTTTAAGTCTTTTGGTCCTCTGAGTCTTCACAGTGGAGCATCTATAAGTGAATGTTTCCTTGTGAATACAACTACATCTGAGAGAAACTTCTAACACATTTCTATGCTTATAAAAATTTCTGTCTCTTAATTTTGACTCAACAAATGTCTACTCCTTGCCAAGGGTGGGAGTGTGAGGAGGAATTGGGTGGGGTGAGTTAATTCCATTATGTCCCCACTCACCACTACCACATCAATTAATACTCAGTGAACACTGCCTGATAATATCTGAATGGTCTAGTGGTTTCCCTCACTTTCTTCAATTTAAGTCTGCAGTTGGCAATAAGGAGTTCATGATCTGAGCCACAGTCCACTCCTGGTCTTGTTTTTGCTGACTGTATAGAGCTTCTCCATCTTTGGCTGCAAAGGATATAATCAATCTGATTTCGGTGTTGACCATCTGGTGATGTCCATGTGCAGAGTCTTCTCTTGTGTTGTTGGAAGAGGGTGTTTGCTATGACCAGTGTGTTCTCTTGGCAGAACTCTGTTAGCCTTTGCCCTGTTTCATTCTGTACTCCAAGACCAGATTTGCCTGTTACTCCTGGTGTTTCTTGACTTCCTACTTTTGCATTCCAGTCCCCTATAATGAAAAGGACATCTTTTTTGGGTATTAGTTCTAGAAGGTCTTGTAGGTCTTCATAGAACCACTCAACTTCAGCTTCTTCAGCATTACTGGTCAGGGCATAGACTTGGATTACCGTGATATTGAATGGTTTGCCTTGGAAACGAACAGAGATCATTCCGTTGTTTTTGAGATTGCATCCAAATACTGCATTGGACTGCAAGGAGATCCAACCAGTCCATCCTAAAGGATATCAGTCCTGGGTGTTCACTGGAAGGACTGATGTTGAAGCTGAAACTCCAATACTTTGGCCACCTAATGCTAAGAGCTGACTCATTTGAAAAGACCCTGATGCTGAGAAAGATTGAGGTCAGGAGGAGAAGGGGACGACAGAGGATGAGATGGTTGGATGGCATCACCGACTCAATGGACAGGGGTTTGGGTGGACTCCAGGAGCTGGTGATGGACAGGGAGGCCTGGCGTGCTGCAGTTCATGGGGTCGCAAAGAGTCGGACATGACTGAGCGACAGAACTGAACTAAACTGAACTGCATTTCAGACTCTTTTGTTGACTATGATGGCTACTCCATTTCTTCTAAGGGATTCCTGCCCACAGTAGTAGATATAATGGTCATCTGAGTTAAATTTACCCATTCCAGTCCATCTTAGTTCGCTGATTCCTGGAATGTCAATGTTCACTCTTGCCATCTGCTGTTTGACCACTTCCAATTTGCCTTGATTCATGGACCTAACATTCCAGGTTCCTATGCAATATTGCTCTTTACAGCATCAAATCTTGCTTCTATCACCAGTCCCACCCACAACTGGGTGTTGTTTTTGCTTTGGCTCCATCCCTTCATTATTTCTGGAGTTATTTCTCCACTCATCTCCAGGAGCATCATCCAGTCCCATCACTTCATGGCAAATAAATGGGGAAACAGTGTAAACAGTGGCTGACTTTATTTTTGGGGGCTCCAAAATCACTGCAGATGGTGATTGCAGCCATGAAATTAAAAGATGCTTGCTCCTTGGAAGGAAAGTTATGATCAACCTAGACAGCATATTAAAAAGCAGAGACATTACTTTGCCAACAAAGGTCCATCTAGTCAAGGCTATGGTTTTTCCAGTAGTCACGTATGGATGTGAGATTTGGACTATAAAGAAAGCTGAGTGCTGAGAATTGATGCTTTTGAACTGTGGTGTTGGAGAAGACTCTTGAGAGTCCCTTGGACTGCAAGGAGATCCAACCAGTGTATCCTAAAGGAGATCAGTCCTGGGTGTTCATTGGAGGGACTGATGTTGAAGCTGAAACTCCAATACTTCGGCCACCTGATGAGGAGAGCTGACTCACTGGAAAAGACCCTGGTGCTGGGAAAGATTGAAGGCCGGAGGAGAAGGGGGCGACAGAGGATGAGATGGTTGGAAGGCATCACCGACTCAATGGACATGGGTTTGGGTGGACTCCGGGAGTTGGTGATGGACAGGGAGGCCTGGTGTGCTGCGGTTCATGGGGTCGCAAAGAGTCGGACATGACTGAGTGACCGAACTGAGCTGAACTGAACACTGCCTGGAACTGGGCTCAGAGGAGAGGGGAAAGGGGGGGAAGAGTTTTCACCTTTGCATTTATACATAATAGGGATCCAGCAAGGCTATCTCTTTTGTCAGGGCTGGAAAGGTAAGGATATGATGAACAAGGCTGCTGGGGTGGGAGGAGAGATGGGAGGCAGTGATGTGAGCTGTCGGAGAAGCTGTGGGTATGGGCACCCTGATGGACAGAGCTTTACCCTGCCTTTCTCCTGAGCAAGTAACAACCTCTCTGAGTGAGTATCATCATATAGTAAAGCAGGAGAAGTGATATTAGCTTCATTAAGTTATTGAGGTAGTAGATGATATAATGTTTATCTTGTTAGAACTCTGAGATGTTTAAAACACTAGGATTATTAATAAGAAGGGAATATTATTCAAAGAAGGAAGGAAGGCAGAGATGGAGGAAATTGATCAGTGTTTGAAGGTGGGCTTTGAGACAAGAAGATCAGCCATAACAACTATTGTAACCATTTCCAGGTTAGTCTAGCATTTACTGAGACCTGCTTGTGTGTCAGGCAGGGTGATAAATATATGTTCCTATGACCCTCTTCCCGCAATTTCATGGATGTTCCATTTTATTTTAATAGAAAAGGTGCTCAGTGCTGCCAGTAATTCTATTTTATTTTACTAGTCTAATTACTCCTAGGCTCTCCCAGATGACTTTGTAAACCAATTCTCAGACCTCCATACCTTCTCCCCCACTTTCAGTCTCAGTCCATAGCTTTGCTTTATCTAGAAGAAGGAGAAACTGAGAGAAAACTTGCCCAATGTTCTCATCCAACTGGACCCATCAGCAGCTTTTGCCAGGGCTCCCTCTTTCTTGAGAGACTTTGTCTTCTTCTTTGGCTTCTGGAACATCACATTCTCTTCTCAGCCCGCTGACCTTCCCTCTCAGGGTTTCCTACTGATCCTTCCCTATCTGCTAAGCTCCAACATCTTGACATCCTGCAGGAAGCAGTTCTGGTAGCCCTCCCTCTTCCTACCTGCCCTCACTCCTGGGTTTGTGGCTTTAAAAACCATCTGTAGGCCAGTGACTCTCAAGTGTATATCCTGAGCCTAGATCTTTCTCCTAAACTCTAGACTAGTATATATCACAGTCCCACTTGGATAAACAGGCATCTCAAAATTGACACATCCCCAAATGAGCTCCCAATCTACCCTCCAAAACCTGCCCCTCCCTCAGTCTTTCCCATCTCAACCTGAACGCAACTCTCCAGCCCCTCACTGCTCAGATCTTCATCATCCCTGACTTCTCTTATCCATCACACCTAATCCATCAGCAAATCTTAACATCTGTATCTTCAAAAATATATCCAGAAGCCATTTCTTAGAACTTCCACTGCTACCCTACTGGTTCAAAGCACCATCATTGCTCACCTGGATTACTGCAATAGCCTCTTGGCTCCTTACTTGGTCCTTACTTCCTTCCAGTCTATTTTCAATACAGAAGGCAGAAGGAACCTGTTAAATACGGTCAGATCATGTCACTCTCTTCTGCTCAAAACACGCTTGTGATTTCCCATCCCATACACAATAAATGACAAGTCCTTAAAACAGTCCACCAGCCTTGTCTGGCTTGTCCCCCATTCTTGATCCCCATTATACCTCTGACCTCATCTACTCTCAGTCCTTCCATTCATCCTAGCCCAAACACACTGGCTCTTTGGTGTCCCTAGAACATGCCAAACAGGCTTCTGCCTCAGGGCCTTTGTACTCGATGTTCTCTGCCTGAATGCTCAGGTCCCATACACCTACATGGCTTGTTCCCTCATCATCCTCAGGTCTTCTGTCAAATGTCCCCGCTTGTAGAATTTCAATCTGTCACCTCCCTGGTATTTCATTTTCCTTTCCCTTGCTTATTTTTCTCCATAATAGCATATAACAGCATGTCATGTACTTAGAGTTTACTTGTTTATCTTATTTATTTATTTTTAAAAAGGTGTTTTGATGTGGACCATTTTTAAAGTTTTTATTGAATTTGTTACAATACTGCTTCTGTTTTATGTTTCTGTTTTTTGGCTGCAAAGCATATAGAATCTTAGCTCCCTGACCAGGGATCAAACTCACACCTTCTATCTTGGAAGGCAAAGTCTTAACCACTGGACTGCCAGGGAAGTCCCTTGTTTATCATTTTTAAATGTTTGTCTTTCTTGACCAGAGAATTTTGGTTAGTAACATTCACTGCTGTATCCTTGTCACCTCATATAGAACTTGGAACATACTACATGTATATTCGATGAAGGCCCAGAGAGGTTAAACAACTTGCCCGGGGTCACACAGATCATAAGAGCCTGGATATACTCAAGTCTGTCTGGGATTAGAGTCCAAGCTCTTAACCACCATGTTAGTGTCAATAAAGGGAAATGTCCCCAAGGCTGTTGTGTCTATTGCTTCCCTTGTTTAGTCTCCCAGAGCTGCAAACTATTGTACAGAAGGACAGGGGCTGTTGTTTTTTTTTTCTTTCTGCTCAGTGGCAAGGATGCCTGGCGCCCATGTGGGTGGCAGGGGAAGTCTTTGGCTAACCTGACAACTGCCATGGCAACCAGGTAACCTAAGGACTCCAGAAGCAAGTCCTTTCAGACTGAGAGGGGAGAAAAACTGGAGCAAGGCAGAAATAAAGAGGAAGAAATCTGTGAATGGAGAAACGACTGGAGTCTTGTTCCTGCAGCTTGCTGTGTCATTTGGCAGCAAGGAGAATCCACCCTGTTTTCTTCCCCACCTGCCAGCTCAGCCACAGCCATAGGCTATGGATCACCTTGTCCTGCCTCCAGCATAACCCCACTTAACCCATTCAAGCAGCCTTCTGTTCATCCTCCCCAGGAAAGTAGGACTCCAAACACCCTCAGTGACCCCTGGTAACACAGAGGGCAGTCCTGAGCCAGAAGCTGGGAGACCTGTGTCCTAACCCCTAATCCACCTCACTGGGGTGGACTCTTAGGCATTTCTTTCATCACAATCTCCCTCTAGGCTTGGCTGACCCTGTACTTAAGCATGGTTTACTTATTTGATTGTGGGAGCATAAAATAGAGTTGTAGTAGAAAGCCTATGGAATTAAAGTCATTATGGAAGGGCGATTTGAAATTGCAATATTTTCACAAGAGGACTTACTCAGGCCAGGCTTTGGGTCCAGCACCTGGCTTGCATGATCTCAGTCCATTCTTACAGTCAGGCCTTGAGGAGGTAAGAGTTGCCTGCAATGGAAAAAGAAGAAAGAGAGCTTCAGAGAGGTTAAGAGACTTGTTCAAGTTTGCATAGCCAGTAAGTGTTGAAGAGGGTTGGGTTGGGGAGATTGGGATTGGTGTAATTGCACTATTATGTATAAAGTAGATGGCTGGTGATGGCAGGTAGATGGCCCCTGGTATATAGCACAAGGGCAGGGGGAAAAAGAAGGTACAATCTGCTTGTAGGACATACATGAAGTTAAAAATGCATTCTAACATACTTGGATGCAGACAAATGCTGTTTGACAACTCCACTTACACAAGGTACTTGGGGCTTCCCAGGTGGCGCCAGTGATAAAGAACATGCCTGCCAATGCAGGAGATGTAAGAGATGCAGTTTAAAAAAAAAAAAAAAGAGATGCAGTTTTGATCCCTGGGCCAGGAAGATCCCCTAGAGGAGGGGATGGCGACCCACTCCAGTATTCTTGCCTGGAGAATCCCATGGACAGAGGAGCCTGGCAGGCTACGGTCCATAGGGTCCAAGAGTCAGACACGACTGAAGTGACTTAGCATGCACGCGCATGAGGTACCTAGAGTAGTCAAATTCATGCAGTCAGAAAGTACTTTGGTAGATGCCAGGGGCTGGAGGCTGGGGGGTATGGGGAGTTAGTGTTTAATGGGGACAGAGTTTCAGTTTAGGAAGGTGATCATGGTGAGACTTGCACAGCAATGTGAACGTACCGAGTTCCACTGAACTGCACAGTTAAACATGGTGACAATATATGTTTTACATTATGTGGCTTTTACCACAATAAAAAAACATTTAAAAAGGAAAAAAGGATGCATTTAAATCTAAGGGCTTGGTTTTCAAACACTGTGTTCTTTACCCCTCTCTTACACTGTGGCCCATGGGGGCCAGGGGATTAGAGAAGATCTGATTTTTCTTGATTTAGTCATTCCCAGGGTGGTCTCTGGGCCCCAAAGCTCTGAACAGATCATCCAGGAAGTGTCTGGTGCCCTTTGCATTTAATGAGCCGCTTTGATCTGTGGAGTTTGCTGAACATTGCAGACAAGATGGTCATAATCCTCCAGCCCAAAGGCTGGACCCTCAGGAGCTGGGCCGGAGGGGTTCATCCTCTGCCTTACCCTGGTGCCCATCCAGCCTATGAATGCACCTTTGTTGTGTAACTATGATATGCCTGGTCCTGTGGGGTATGCAGGATCACCCCGAAGCCTAGAGAAAACAAGTGAAGAGTGATTAAGGGCTGAACTGTAGGTCATGATGCAGGGACAGAAAATAGATCCAGAGTGGGAGACTTGGTGAAAGGGCTGGTGCTGGAGCAAGGAGGGAGAGACAAGAAGAGACCCATGGCGCAGATATGCACGGGACAGCAGGAACCAGAGTGCAGAGGGGGATGAGCAGAGTGTGGTGAGAAGCTGAGTCTGACGTCAGAAAGACCTGGCTTTACATTCTGGCCATGACACTGGCTGGCTGAGTGACCCTGGGTTGATCATTTAACCTTTCTCTTTAAGAGGAGTCATTGTTATATTGAGAGATGTTTATCACCTCCATTTCCATGTTCCACCACTTTAGCTTTTAACAAAGTTGACTGTAATGAACATTCTCCTTCAGTCTAACCTGAATCTATCTGGCTTTGGCTCATTCACATCTTTCTTGTTCCAGGAGAAGCACAGGTTGATCAGCCAAAGATGGTTCAGGGTCCAGATTAAGGCCTCTTAGAAGCCCTAAACACAAAAAGATTATGGCCCTCCTCCCCAGTGTACATAAAAATGTGCCAAATCATAAAGTAAAAAAACTTATGTGAATGCCAAGGTTAAAATAGCTTTTTTTGCAGATTTGTTTTTTCTAAAATCCTGGATCACTTCCTTCATCAAAGTTAAATTTTTCTAACAGCTTCAGTGTCCTTGCTTTCTAGTGTTTGTGGCACCCAAAGCAAGTCTCTATTCTACCTTTTGGGTTGTCCAAAACCAGGGCAAGTGTGGGGGACTGGGAGCTCCAGGGGAAACGGCACACCTTTGGCCTCATGGTCTGTGGCCAGGCACTGGGACCAGGCCAGGCCATGCTCCTTCCTTCTCCAGATAACTAGGGGCTCCAGGGATGGTCCCCCATCCGGAGCCACGGTGGAGAGCCCAGGTCTTGTGAGTTATGCCTGGCCAGCGGCTCTTCCTCCCCTGTCTCATGGCTGCCGTGTTAGAAAGCAAAGAGAACAGCCTTCGCCGCTGCTTGGCACCGTCGCCGGGGACCGGAAGTCCTGTCTCTTTCCTGATTGGCAATCTGACATGGCTGCCTAACAACCCGATTAATCAAACCCAGCTCATCCTGTTAGAATTAATGAGCCTAGGAGATGCTGCCATGAATAACGAGGGCTTTTGCCCCTCCTTCAGCACCTCTCCTCCCCCTCCCATTCCTATTTTTTTCTCAGAGCCACACAGCAACTACTCATTACCGAGGACCTGGAGGCCTCCATGGGTGTGGCGAGCACCTGGCATTGTGGGCATCTCCTGCCTGTCCTACTCTACCTGGAGCCAGAGGCTGGCCATGTCCTGGAGGAGCGAAACCTCTCATTCATCAAACAGCTCTGTATGCACTGCACTGTTAAAGTAGGATGGAGTATGGGACTTCCCTGGCAGTCCAGTGGTCAAGACTCCATGCTTCCACTGCAGGGGTCATGGGTTCCATCTGATCCCTGGTCAGGGAACTAAGATCCTACATGCAAGTGGCATGGCCACACACACACACAGTTGGATGAGTATCTCTTTCACGCACTGCACTAGGTGCTGAGGATGCAAAGATGGACATAAGATACATATTGCTGCTGTGAAAGGTCATGGTATAGTGACCCAAAGACACATGGGGAAGTGCTTTCACAGTGGGTATGGGAGGGTTCCTGGCCTGCAGCCACCGTGAGGGGGCCTGTCAACACAAGAGGAGCAGAGTGGGGAACCAGAGAGGATTTTATGAGGTGGTGGCACCCTGAGCATTTCTGTCACCAAGTTCCTTCATCATACATACACATATGGAGTGCTGGGCATTGAGTGAAGTGCTGGATGGACATGGCTCCTGTTCTTATGGAATAGGCAGTCTCATCTTCATTCTTCTGGGCCAGGCAGGAAACCTGAGCAGACACTTGAATTATGTTTTCACTTGCTCAAACACAAAGGCTGTTGAAGGCTTGCTGGGAGTAGGCTAGGCACTGCGAGAATGAATGCAAAGATGAACAACCTCCCATCCCTGCCTTCTAGGGCTCCTCTGATGGGGCAGTGGATAGGCATATGCCAAGGGCCTCAGAAGGTTATGCTGACAAGGTGCTCAGAGATCAAGGCACTGCACTCATCCTAGAGAAATCAGAGATGACTCCCTGTAGAAGGTGGCTTTGGAACCATCATGAAGACAGAAAAGCAATTGGACAGGTATACCAGGTGCAGAAAAACACTCTAGACCTCATCCAGGCTGAGGGGTAGTCTTTGAGTGATAGGAGTTGAAGTGAAAGGGAAAGATGATTCCATGCATCTTGGGAGAAAAAGACTGTTTCTACAGTCTACAGCAAAGAGTATGACTAAATACATAAATAAAGATCTGTAACTAATAGGTCAGAAGCCCCTGTGCCTGCTTATTCTAAGTTGGGAACAAGTTGGATTTCTCGAATAGTGAAATCCCCAAATTCCCAGGTGGATCAGTGGATAAAGAATCCGCCTGCAATGCAAGATACGCAGATTCGATCCCTGGGTCGGGAAAATCCTCTGGAGAAGAAAATGGCCACCCACTCCAGTATTTTTGCCTGGGACATCCCGTGGACAGAGGAGCCTGGCAGGCTACAGTCCATAGGGTCACAAAAGAATTGGACACCACTTGGCGACTAAACCACCATCACCAAATTAAAAGGGACATGGCTTCAGTGGCCATATCGCAAACACATCAGCATGGCGCTTAGGGAATGGGGCTGTGCCTGACAGCTTCTGGGTCCTTCGACAGGAGTGAGGCAGAAGGCATCTCCTTCAAAATAGATGAGTTGGGGGAGGGAGGGCGTGGGAAATGAGGAAGGGGGCCTTGGGATGGGTCAGAAGGGAGCAGAGGTTGGGGAATTGGGTGGGACCCACTCCTAAAATCCCTGAGAAGATAAATGAAGGCGCTGGTGGACAGGAATCAGGAGGTAGAAATGATGGGCTCTGAGCGAGGAGGGAGAAAGAGGGGAAAGGGAGGGGGAGGAGAGAAGGGGGTGAGGGAGGCCCTCTGGGGCCCGCAGCATCAGGACCAGCAGGGAGTGGTCATGCGGTGTGTGGTCATGTGACATGTGGTCACAGGCGGCTCCGGAGACTGAGTCCAGCCCTGAAGTCCACAAGGAGCCTCAACTCTGGCACTGTCTTTGTTTCCGTGCTTCTAGTGAAGCCTGCCCCAAGCTGGGCTTCCCAACCACTCCCAGCCAGTCCCAAGGAACATGCTGAGAGGGCCCCAGGCCTTCAGAGGGGGCATCTGCTCAGCCTCCTAGGTCCCCAGGATCCAAGCCTGCCATGTTTTTGTCCCTCTGGGACCAGGGGCAAGAGGCTTCACAGAGGGGATCTGGGTCTCTATGGGCTGTGCTGCAGAAGAGTGCAAAGGCTCAGGTCCAGAACTCCAAAGCCAGGCCAAATGACCTTCATGACATGTATTCAGAGCTTGGGTTTGCTGTTGACATTTGACTACTGGGAAATTTTGCATAAACACTTGCCTCCTTGGAACACAGACTCCCACATCTGCAGCTGATGATGGCTGTCTCTTCAACCCGCCAATCCATTCCAGTTCCTGCCAGCTGGCTTCAGTCACAGTGTGGCCTGTCTGCCCCTGATAGCATTTGGGTTTGAGACCCCTGGCTGTACCTTTAAAGAGAAGTCTACCTAGGCTGACACCCACTTTGGATGGCAGAGAGCTTCCATGGAGATCCTCTCACTCATTTTCATAGAAACCCTAGGACTTGGGCAGTACCGAGTAGGAGCCAGGAGCCCAGAACTGTTAGTTGAATTCACTTAAGTTGGGAACCTGGAGCCCAGGCCTCCTCCCAGCCCAGTCTGTGGTCTGGCCTGGCCAGAGACATGGAGGGTGGGGGGAAAACCAACTCTGACGGCAAACTCCCAGCCCCATCCCGCCATTGCTGAGGTCTGGCTTCCTGGTGGCGTCGGCCTGTAATGCGGGAGACCTAGGTTCGATCCCTGCGTTGGGAAGATCCCCTGGAGAAGGAAATGGCAACCCACTCCAGTCCTCTTGCCTGGAAAATCCCATGGATGGAGGAGCCTGGTAGGCTACAGTCCATGGGGTCGCAAAGAGGAGGACGCGACTGAGCAACGTCACCGGATCACTGGCTCACCACCCTCCGCCTCTCTCCCTGCAGGGGGAGCTGCTGAGCCCGTGCCGCTGCGACGGCTCGGTCAAGTGCACGCACCAGCCTTGCCTCATCAAGTGGATCAGCGAGCGGGGCTGCTGGAGCTGCGAGCTGTGCTACTACAAGTACCACGTCATCGCCATCAGCACCAAGAACCCTCTGCAGGTACTGCCGCCGGCTGCCGCTGCACGCTGCCCGCTGCCCGCTGCGCGCTGCGGCGCTGGCCGGGCTTCCCACACCCCTGAGCTCCGGCGGGACGAGAAGGCGCCTTAGAGCCCCGGGGCTTTGGAGGAAGGGAGAGAGACGGGCCAGGCGGGCGAGGCCGAGGATGGAGAGCGGTCAGGAGGGCAGGGAAGAATTGTTGTGTTTTCTCTTAAGCCTTAGCCAGAAGAGGAGAAAGGGGTGGGATCAAGAGACAGAAATAGATAGAGAAGGAAACATGCAGAATCAGATGGAAGAGAGAGAATAAGTGAGTTCATGGATAAATGAATGGATAAAAGAAATCAGAAAAAGGAACGATAAGAAAAGAGGAGAGGGAGGGAGGAAACAATAAGAAAGAGAGAACAGAGGGGGCAAAAAGGCAAAGAAGCAGGGTGGGACGGTGAGGAGAAAGACTGTGATGAGGTTCAGGGCAGAGAAGAAGAAATGAGAGTAGAGACTGGATGCTATGTCCCAAACTTTGACGGTGCCTGGAATTCCAACAAAACGCAGGGTGGGGCCTGATGGTCTCCATTCCAACAAGCTGCCCGGTGATGCTGCTGCTCCTGGGCCACAGACCACACTTCTTATGACGAGGGACCAGAGAAAAACGGAGACGAGACATGAGAGGGAATCAGAGGAAGAGAAAAGACGGGGCAGGAAGGAAAAGGGAGAGAATATAAAGAGTCCATAAAGGTCAAGGGCAGGAAGACCAGAGCTCAGGTGGGGTCTGCGGAACAGATTCACACGGGGCGGGGCTGTCAGATCAGAGGCCCTCACGCCCCCCACGGTCCTCCCACCCCTCCCACCCTGCCCTGAGACATCTGTCATCCCCAGAGGAGCTGACAGCCCCTGTGCCACCTCGTATATCTTCCAAGTCACACATCTCCCCCCTGCGAGGCACACACACACAGAGAGGGCGCTTTGCTTCTGAAAATATCTGCACATAGACACGGTCAGCCAGTGAAGCTGCCACGTCATCAATTAGCCAGCATGCTGGCGAGGATGCGGGAACTCCAGCTGCTTGGCACAGTTGTCTCTCTCCTGTCCGAAGGGGTGAGAGAGTCAGTGCTGCTGCCCCAGCAGAGCTTGGGGATGGTGGTGGGCTGGGATCTCTGCATGGAAGGGCAGCTGCAAACACCCGGAGCTGCAGTGTCCTTGCAGCGGGGGCCAGCCCGGGGTAGGGGAGGCATTGTTGCTAGAAGGGAGCCTTAGAACCCCCAGGCACCTCAGTCATCCTGATGGTGCACCAAAGAGTCAGAATAAGAGGTGCCTCCCCGTGCAGTGGTTCCATCCTCAGCCATTCATTTCAAAATCTTGACATGTCTTAAAATAGCAGTGTCTGATTCCAGGCCCTGGGATACGTTAATTCTTCTCTTCTTTCTCAGCCGATTCAAGTCTTAGAAAAGGGTCAGAATCTAAACCCACCAGCCTGAGTGCCCCCTTGGCTGTGTCCTTGGCTTACAAACAAGCATCAGCCCTTGACACAAAAAGGGAAAAAAACATTTAGGGATAACTTTTTCCTGGGGGTTTTTGTTGTTCAGTCTCTCAGTGTTGTCTGACTCTTTGAGACACCCTGGAGTGCAGCACGCCAGGCTTCCCTGTCCTTCACTATCTCCTGAAGTTTGCTCAGACTCATGTCCATTGAATCGATGATGCCATCCAACCATCTCGTCCTTTATTGCCCCCTTTTCCTCCTGCCTCAGTCTTTCCCAGCATCAGGGTCTTTTCCAATGAATCTTTTCCTGGGAGTAAAGAAAAGAAAAGATTATTCTAATCTCATAAGTGCCTTAAGCAAATGGCAATATTGACATTACCTTACTACTTTATTCTTTATTCTTAAGTTATTACTTAAGAATAACTTTGTCTTTTATTGTGCCCAACTTTGTCCTTTATTGTGCCCATCTTTGCATGAAATGTTCCCTTTCTGTTGTTTTCCTCTATTTCTTTGCATTGATCACTTAAGAAGTCTTTCTTATTTCTCCTTACTATTCTTTGGAACTCTGGAATAACTTTATCAAGTTACTACTTAAGAATAATTCTTAAGTTACTAATTAAGAATAAATTTATTCTCAAGCTACTACTGTGTCTTTAACTGAGTTTCTAGTCATTGGAGATTCTGATTCTGTTACTTTTGGATTGTGATTGGACCTCATTGCATTCAGTGGTGTGTGCTCAGAAAATGCCATTTCACTCTTCCAGATAGTACCAGAAGAAGGAAGTAGTCTGGACTAGCAGCAGTACTGTGTGGTTGTGGCCCAAATTGACCCAATTGCATGTCTTGGGCTCCTCAGTCTCAGCCAAGTGTGAGATGACTGCCTGCTCAGCCATGGTGGGACAACTTCTGATCCTCCTCATTTGTGGTAGAGGATGGAGCAGGCAGGCCCTACCAAGAGAAAGTAGAACAGTGGATGGGGTACCGGGGCTAACTCTTCTGTCAGAGAGGGGAGGTTTCTTCCAAGTCTCCGATGTCTCATCTCTTGGTTCATGATCCCATAAAACATTCTGAGAAACAGTGGGCATGACAGCATATTATCTCAGTGACCCTCTGCAAGCTCTGTTTCTAGAAAGAGCTCCTGAGAAAGGTGGCATTTCAGTGTAGCCCTGTAGTCTCAAGGCTCTGTGGCTGCCTCTCATCCTCTTTGCTGCATCAGGACTGCAATTATATTCATGAACATTTAATTAGTGCTTACTGGGGGCCAGTTGTTCTAAGTGTTCACACATATTATTTAATACTAAAAACAACCCAGTGCAATGGGTACTATTATCATTCCCAATTTGCAGATGAGACAATGGAGGCACAGAGGGGTCAACAATTTGCCCGAGGTCACTCTGGTGGAGCAGGGTTATATCCAGGGGTCTGACTCCTGAGTCTGGCCCTTCACCTCTACCCTACCTGCCCAGCACAGAGTTTGCTAAGTATGGTTATGAATACTCCTACCTTGCCATGCATAACTGTATTTTTGCTAAAAATATAAAGAGGAATAGAAATGATGGCAGCACCCTTCAAAGCTCTGATTAATTTCACTTAATTCTCACAATACTCTAGGAAACAATTATCTCCACTTTTTGGAAGTCCTGATAATTTATTGACTTCTCCTAGGTCACACTCCATGAGTTGGAGCAGAGCTGAGCTAGGATTGGGTCACCTTGCTCACTGCCTCTTCTTGTTATAAGGAAAGAATCATCTGTCTTCATGCTCTTGCCCCTTGGTCTCTCCATTCACTGCACAGAGGGGCACGGAGAAGTCTCTGGATGCTGTGATCAGGAGCTTGCTGCAGATAAAGAAGCTCCGGGGATCCAGTAGGGGCAGAGCCTGCTCCCTGGGGAGCCCTTCCCCATCTCCCTGGGAGACCAGAGAGCTCCCCTGTCCTCTCCTTTCTCCTTTTGGCTCTGCTCCCCACATTGCTTGTGGAGCCTCCCATGGGGCAGACAGGAGGGAAGCCTTGGGCATAGCACCCCATCCTGGTCTTTCTTCTTCCTGCTTCAAATTGTAGTTGGGGTGCTGTATGACTTCCACAAGTGGCTTGGGCTGGTAGGAAGGACTTTAGAGATTAAGGGGAGCTTCGTCTGCCTCTCCATTTGGGGTTTTTGAAGCCTGGAGCAGAAGAAAGGAAGGGTGTTGATGTCATAGAGGTAGAAACAAAAAGCTCAATCAGGAGCCCTCTTCACAGACAGGGAGGCTGGCTCTGGAAAAAGCATTTGCCCTCTATTAGAGGAGTCTGTGGGATCAGGCCATCTTCTGGAAAATTCCTGTTATGTGTAACCCTAGGCGGGTGGAAAGAGCAGTGGAAAATGTAAAGGCCCAATTACCTGTAACGGGATGCGATCTGTATAATCACGTGGAAAGTCTGATGTCCCACATCTAGATGAACAAGCAAAGGTTTTCCAACATTTACAGCTCCTTAGGGGCCACTGGTCAGTTCCGGCTGGAGCCAGAATCATCAGTGCTTCCATCTAAGCCATATAACGTGCAGGGAGGGCTCGCTGTTGGCAGAAGGAAGGTTGTCCACCTTTTCTGGGGAGTTCTGACATGCCTTCTGAAATGCCTACTAGGCGCTCTCTGCAGGGCATTACACAAACTGCTACAATCAGGGGATAGTCCTTCCTTCCACCTTCCAAAGGGCTTCCCAGGTAGCACAATGGTAAAGACTTTGCCTTCAAATGCAGGAGATGTGGGTTTGATCCCTGGATTGTGAAGATCCCCTAGAGAAGGAAATGGCAACCCACTTCAGTATTCTTGCCTGAGAAATCCCATGCACAGAGGAGCCTGGTGGGCCACAGTCCATAGGGTCGCAAAGAGTCAGACACAACTGAGCATGCACATATGCCACCTTCCCAAACCTGATCCTGTCATTTCCCTGCTGCAAACTGGTCAAGAGTATCGTGTTTATTCTTATAAAAAAGTTTTTAAAAGTCTTTGCATATTCTTTAGGCTCCAGTGTGGTCTTCCTTCTTCCTTTCCCAGTTGTCTTACCCCACTCCCTGCTCTCTGCTCCACCCTCTCTGGTCTTCTTCCAGGTTTTCATACTTACCCTGCTTTCTTCTGTCACAGGGCCTTTGCACATGCTCTTCTCCCTGCTGGACACATATACTTCCTCTCTTTGTCTAGTAAACTCCCATTCAACTCATTGCTTCCTCTAGGAAGTGAAATCCCCTATCATAGGCTCTCACATGTCATGATGGATTGCCATTGTAAATAATAATATGTCTGTCTGTGTCCTCTAAATGTGAAGCTCCATGAAGGCAGAAGTCTGCCTGTTTTTGCTTACTGCTTTATGTTCAACACCTAGCAGGTGCACACACAAAACACCTAGTACATATTTGCTGAGCAAGGGCATGAATAAATCCCAAACTAAAATCCAACTCATGGCTCATCTAGGCCTGTGCTACCTGGATCAGTCATAGACTCACAGAATTTCAGAGTGGAAACCCACCCACACTCTAGCCTTCAATCCATCCATCAATACAGCTATTAGCATAGTGCTTTTCTGTTAAAAAAAAAAAGAAAGAAAAAAGAAAAACACGGAAATTTCAGTGTTCATACACAGTCAGTGAATTATACTGTTTTTCTTCTCTCTCCCTGACATCCTGTGGCCTCTCTTTGTCTGTTGAATTGGTAATCTCTAGCATGTATATTAAATGACATGCCAGGTGTTGTTGTAGAAAACAAGCAAAAAAAAAAAAAAGGCCTGTGCCCTCTTAGCACCCATTAGTGAGAAAATAATATGTTGCTCAGAAAAGAATATTCTGGGGACCTGGAACACCACCTACACTCTGCATTTCCACTTTCTCCTTCCCAGTTTTCTGTCTGCATCATAATCAACCACAAGGACTTTCCTTCTCAGCCTCACCTACCCAGAGCCCCCTCCCGGAAATGACTTCTGATCATTTGGTGTGATATAGGTTTCTTCCACATCAAAAGCACAAAGTTAACACTCAGAAACTCGCAAAAAGAGCCACCGTATCACACGTTGGTAAGCCCTGGTTTAAACCCAGAGGTGAGAGGCTGGGGCAGCAGCAGGAGGAGGGGATGTGGATGGGGTGGAAATGGGGTGAGGGCGTGCAGGCCACCACTGACCCGCCGTTCTCTTCCCTGCAGTGGCAGGCCATCTCCCTGACAGTCATCGAGAAGGTTCAGATTGCAGCTGCCATCCTGGGTTCCCTCTTCCTCATCGCCAGCATCTCTTGGCTCATCTGGTCGACCTTCAGCCCCTCAGCAAAATGGCAGCGCCAAGACCTCCTCTTCCAGATCTGCTATGGGATGTATGGATTCATGGACGTGGTGTGCATAGGTGGGTCTCCTGGACGTGTGGATTCATGGAGGTGGTGTGCATAGGTGGGTCTCCTGGATGTGTGGATTCATGGACATGGTATGCGTAGCTGGGTCTCCTGGACGTGTGGATTCATGGAGGTGGTGTGCATAGGTGGGTCTCTGGGATGTATGGATTCATGGACGTGGTGTGCATAGGTGGGTCTTCTGGATGTGTGGATTCATGGACGTGGTGTGCATAGGTGAGTCTCTGGTGTGGATTCGTGGACATGGTGTGCCTAGGTAGGTCTCTGGGATGTGTGGATTTGTGGACATGGTGTGCCTAGGTAGGTCTCTGGGATGTGTGGATTTGTGGACATGGTGTGCCTAGGTGGGTTTGGAAGCTCATCTCTATAGGAAGTGGGGAGCCATGTGCTGGTGAATTAGACACATCCCCCAGGGTCCCTCCCTCTTGAAGGTCGAAAAGGTCAAAGCAGAGATGGCACCAGGCTTGAGATTTGTGAGCTCAAGAGGGGCCATGGCTTAGACTTGAGAGGTGTGTAGGGAGTAGGAGGAGTCAGGACGAAGACAGGAGACTTCAGTCTTTCCCAGGAAACTCTGTCCTGCCCAGTTGAAGATGAAAATGAGGAGGTTAGCCTCTAAGAATATTTGAGAAAAGTCAGTTGGTCAGTCTACTTGCCTTAGGCAAGTTGTGGAAGGCCTCTTATCCGTTGTGTACCACAGCTGCCAAGTCAGGACAAAGGAGGCCTATACATTTAATTCCATTCTCTTCACAGCAAAATGCCCAGAAACAGTTATGATGATACCTTGCTCCCCCTTTTTTCGGCTTTCTTTAAGCCTATTAATACCCAAGATTTCTCTAATCTAGTGGTTTTCAAAGTGTATGTGGTTCAGGGGTTCCATGCACTACTTCAAGAGCCACTTTAAGGCGTGGGGAATGAGATGCTGTACAGACGGGCTCTGAATCCTCATCCCTGCTCCACCCCTAGCTTCTGTACTTTCATCGATTTACACATGTGTCTGTTCCCAGGTAAGGTTTTGCTTTAAAGCGTTCAGTGTTTTAGAAGAAGTTTAGACTCCCACCACTGTAAGTTCCTGCTTGCTCCCCTACACCATTTCCAAGTGTATGTTCCCTGCTCTCCCATTACATTAGGCTGGCTGTTGGAGGGCTTTTGTTTTTCCCAGCAGATGACTATGGCTGTCAACTCTGGAGTCTTCATCCAAATGACTGGGGAGGTGGGGAATGGCCCTGATTTTCTCTGAGTGAAGGAAGCACGCTGAAGCGCTGGTCATACACGCTCAGGTTACCCCCCTGGGCCATAGTGCCGACAGCACCGGAGCTCCACAGCCGTCCTCTCTGGGCATTAGTTTGGGTTTCTTTCAAATAGGCTACACTGCTCTGTTTGGCAAGAAAACATCTATCAGCTAGAATTGGACTGAGAGGGTGTTCATTTTCTTCAGGGTCCTTTAATATTAGGGATCCCAGAGGCTTCCATACAGATTACAGCAGCCAGAGGCTAGTGATGCTGGAACTTGTAAACCTGTCTCAGTGTCTTGTTGCCTCTCCATGCTGGCTAATCCAGTACATCAACTCCTGAGTTCAAGAGCCTTTTAATGACAGCACCTAGGCAGTGAAAGAACCAGACTGCCCGGGCTTGGAGGCCTATAGAAGAGAGAGGACTGTGAATGGGAGGAATCTGACATTGAGGCATTCTAATTTAGTTTCCTTTCCCACCAGACTCCCTTCCTACCCCTGCTGAGGCACGAGTTGTTGATGCCAAAAACCAGGTGTGTCTCCATATGGAGGTGTGTGGCTCTGGCAAGGAGGGGAAAGCAGTGGAAGCCTTCCTGTGGGGCCCTTCCAGCTGCCCTTCATTCTCCTTCAGGCGGGTCTTTAATGGGTCCCTGGCGCGTCTGTGAGACACATTTTCCTGTCACGTGGTGTATTAGTCAGCTTTGGCTGCAGTAACAAACAGCTCCGAAATTGCACTGCCTCACAGCAAGCGTTTATGTCCCGTTCATGGGTCCACGAGATGATTTGGTTCTGCCAGGCTTGGCTGGACTTAGCTTCTGAGATTGCACTGGGCTCAGGCCTGAGTGTCTCCTTATGATGGGGCCCAGGCTAAAGGGGCAGGAACCACTGGGGTGTAGTCTTCCCACCAAGCGCAGGAGCACAAGAGGATAAGTGAAACTCACAAAGTTTTCGAGCTTCCGCTCGAAGCTGTGGGCCAACGATGTCACTAATAAGCTCCTGCCCTGGAGGCCAGCATGAGTGAGAGAGAGCAGCATAAACTCTATCTCCCAATCAGGGCTCCAGAGATTTGAAAACTGGGAGAACTGGACATAGAAGAGATTTGGTCATGGGACCAGTCAAGACAACTCCCTTGTTTTGAAGTCGAGAGAACAGGGGGCCCACAGAAGGGAAGTGATCAGCTCACAATTGCTCAGCTGGGACTAGAAGCAAGGTCTCCCAACTGGCCATCCAGGGCTCTTTCTATTATCCTCTTGCATCAGAGAGCAGGCCTCCTGCAGCAGCACTGGGAAACCCACAGATGCCGCCTGAGACTCCCAGTGCACATGGGCCCATGTCCAGGAGGGGCCCTCGTGGCAGGCTGCACCCCGTGGCTCGGAGCCCCCCAGCACCCCTACTCTGGCCCGCCTGGTGCTCTGGTCTCTCCTCCTCATGGTGTCTCCTCTGAGGAGGGCTCCTTGGGACCATCTCCTTCTCTGTCTCTTCCTTGGCTCCTCTATCTGCCTGCCTGCTCCCCGGCCTTGGCCCACTTTTTCTCCCATCTTGTATACATGTGACCCTCAGTCACTCCGATTATGGGAAAAGCAGAGTGAGCCAAATGCTGAGAGTTTTCACATTGTTTTCCTTCCTTCCAAGCCTTCAGGAAAACATCCTTCCCAGGTGCACAGCCCCACCATGAGCTATCCAATCATCCGGTCTGACAGCCAGTGACTGCTTGGAAACCATTATTAGATGGGAAGGGAATGCATAGGGACCCTCATCTCTTTTAGTGCCATCCAAAAGTGATCACATACATTTATAGTTAGACTGTCTCACCTTAAAAGTTTAAAAAGGGAGTAATATGTGCTCTGGGCTTCACTGGTGGCTCAGTGGTAAAGAATCCGCCTGTGATGTAGGAGACCTGAGTCTGATCCCTGGGTCAGGAAGATCCCCTGGAGAAGGAAATGGCAACTCACTCCCGTATTCTTGCCTAGAGAATCCCACGGACAGAGGAGCCTGGAGGACTACAGTCCATGGGGTCACAAAGAGTCAGACATGACTGAGCAACTGAGCACACATGTGTGCAATATGTGCTCTAGATAAGAAGGAGGGAGGTGACTGGCAGGAGCTGGAGTGCATAGATTCTTGTGGTGGTTGCGATGATGATGATTTTGTTGATGGTGATGATGACCAATAGTAAGGATGATGACTTTAAGGATGGAATGTAAGTAACAGTCATTTCTCTGCTGTATTCTGGCCAGTTGGGGAGAAACACATAGCACTGTATAAGTAGATGTAAAAATAGCTTTTTAAGGGCTCTCTGGAAGGGAATATCGGGTGGCATCTCTTTATTCTTAGGCTCAGCTAGACATTCAGACTCATGGAACTACCAGGGAGCATGTTTGGCACCAGATTCATTTAGAGGACTATAGACAGGAAGCACAGGCTCCTCAGGCAGGTGCAGCTTACTTCTGCAGGTGAGTCCTCACCTGTTGTAGTTCAGGGCTAGTCTTTCAGCCCCCAAGTGATAGCTCAGAAACAAGGAGATGAAATCCACAGTAGTGCATCCCTCTTGGCCCAGTTTTCAGGGTCCCCACAAAAGTCAGACATATTCACAAGAGTCAATGGACTAAGAAAGCCCAATGCTACAGCCTCCCAGCAGTATTCATAGTAAAGCACTCACCAATTAGGGGTCACCTCCAACTTAGGACATGTTACAACCCAGCTGATACTGCACTTCCATCAGATTCCCAGGAGAGACAAACCTGAATGCCAACACGGCCTGTTCTTGCAGAAGGAGAGTGTACCATCACACTCCTCTTTATCCTTGGGGAAGGGAAAATGAGTGTAGCCCTGTGTTAGCTTAACAGGTGGAGTAAAAAGAAATTAGAATATGGTATTCCCTGGTAGCTCAGTGGGTAAAAAATCTGCCTGTAGGGCAGTAGACGCAGGTTTGATCCCTGTGTTGGGAAGCTCCCCCTGGAGAAGGAAATGGCCATTCATTCCAGTATTCTTGCCTGGAAAATTCCATGGACAGAGGAGCCTGGCGGGTTACAGTCCTTGGGATCGCAAGAGTCAGACATGACTTAGCAACTAAGCCTTAGCCTAAGAAAGCGATAAGACACTTGTTAAAATAATTCCTTGAACTTTCTCTATTTTTCAGACACCTTGGTCTATTCCTCAAGACTCTTAAATGGCCTCAGATAGTAAAAATTTGAGTAAACATAATGCATAGGTTTAATTCATCCTTAAAAATAACTTTTCTATCAGAGTGATGTGCTAAGGAAAAGTTGATGAGAGTGGGAGGAACACAAGAGGAGAAATTCACTGCGTCAACACCAGCTCAGGGGGTATTCTCTGCCATGAAGCTAAGAGGATACAAAGTCTGAGACATGGTCGGCTTGCTGCTCGTGAAGCCACATCAGCCCCATCCATGGCTGTGTCCACCTGGCTGACCTCCAGGTGAATCAGTGAAAGCAATGGCTCTTGGGCAATGGCCTCTGGTTCTCACCAAAGGATTTGCCTGGAATGATTGCCAGGAAGGTCTAGGTTCTCTATTTAGTGCAGCATGGATTCAGGGCTGTGGACAATGACTCTGGACTTGGTCATATCAGAAGGTTGTACATTTTGGAACACAGGCCACCTCTATAGATGAAGCATCTCTTGGCTTAGAGTCCTAAGTCCTGAGACCAATCTCTGCCACAGTAAAAGCCAGATGTAACTTGCTGTAGACAGAACAATCCACCAAACCCCTGCAACAGAGAGGAACTGAGAAAGGGGCTGACAACCCTAGGAGATAATCAGGGGAAGAATTATCCATATTGAACAGGTGAGGGTAGATTTAAAGCAGTTGGGCTCCAGGTCACATAACTAAGAAAATGGTAGAGCTGGGGATTGGACCATGACCCTCTGGCTTCAATTCCTGAGCACTTTCTACTGCCTATTTCATCTCTGATTGCTCTGTGAAATTGCAAATGCAGAGCTTGGATGGGGAGGCAGATTGAGGGAAAATTGGTCCAGTAATATCTTGACTCATAGAGTTAATGGCTGGTGGCAATAAGAACTTCAGTGAGCCCCAGCTGCTCCTGTCCTGTATTCAGGGTTTTGGAAATTAACTATTGTTGTACCTCCCTTTTGCTCAGTGCTATTCTGACATCAACTGAGAGGGAGGCTTGAGCAGTTGAGATGAAATTTGGGTGGTTTGTTTCCCTGTGACACTCTCGTGAAAGGTCCTTGGAATATGGGGAGCTAAATCCACTGGTTAACATGAAATTAGGGAATCCATTCCTTCATTCAGAAATATTTATTGGGGACTTCCCTGGTGGCCCACTGGTTAAGACTCTGAGCTTCCTGGGCTTCCCTGGTGGCTCAGCTGGTAAAGACTCCTAGCTTCCACTGAAGAGGGCATGGGTTCGATCCCCGATTGGGGAACTAAGACCCCGCATGCTCCAGGGCTAAAAAAAAATTATTGAGAGAGCGCTCCTAATGAAAGAGTCATCCATTCTCAAGGACTGTACATTTCACTGGGGAGGCAGACAAGCTAATTATTGAGGCTGGGATACAGGGTGAGCACAGAAAATGACTGAGTTAGAGTAAGCTCAGGTCAGATCCATTCATTCAGTAGCATTTGTTAGCTGCCCTCAAGGAGCTCACAGCCTACAAATAAATTACAACACAACAGGAGCTTTTACAAGACACAGAGGAAGGTAGAACAGAGCAGAGAGCAATTAACTCTCCTTTGGAGGTATTCAACACTGCCGTGTTTAAAATGGATAACCAACAAGGTGGAGAAGGAAATGGCAACCCACTCTAGGATTCTTGCCTGGGAAATCCCATGGACGGAAGAGCCAGGTAGGTGGGCTACAGTCCATGGGGTCGCAAAGTCAGACACGACTTAGTGACTGAGCCCACAACAACAAGGACCTACCATGTAGCATATGGAACTCTCCTCAAAGTTATGTGGCAGCCTGGATGGGAAGGGAGCTGGGGGGAGAATGGATACATGTGTATGTATGGCTGAGTCCCTTTGCTGTCCACCTGAAATTATCACAGCGTTATTCATTGGCTCTGCCCCAATACGGGCTTCCCTGGCAGCTCAGAGGTTAAAGCATCTGCCTGCAATTCGGGAGACCTGGGTTCGATCCCTGGGTTGGAAAGATCCCCTGGAGAAGGAAATGGCAATCCACTCCAGTATTCTTGCCTGAAGAATCCCATGGACGGTGGAGCCTGGTGGGCTACAGTCCACGGGGTCGCAAAGAGTTGGACACAACTGAGCGAAATATAGTATAGTATGCCCCAATACAAAATAAAAAGTTTAATTAAAAAAGAAGGGTTTCTAAAGGAAGGAATCCTATCCTTGAGCTAGTTTTGAAAGATATGTCAAAATTTGTCCAGAACAGTGGAGAAGAACTTTCCAGGCGGAGCGTGGTAGCGACAGAGCCATGAGAGAACAAGATGTGCCTAGAAAGCATTGAACAGCTTTGTATGGCTCGGTGCAAAGAGCCGGGATGAGGAGGTAGGTCATGGGGACGGGGAGGTTGGCAAGAAGCAAATCTCACGGCTGATGAATCATGCACGAAGCAGCTCAGACATCCCTATTGGTGATGGGAGGCATTTTAAAGATTTTATACAGAGAAGTATGATCAGACGTGTGTTTTAAAGAGAGAGCTCTAGCAGCTGTCGGGAGGGTGGATCACAGAGCTGGGCAGACTAGACTTTGGGAGAAGCCAGCTGGAAAAATGCTTATAATAGAGTGAGAAAGAAGTAAAGAGATGCCAAACAGCGATGGTGGGGAAGAAGTGTGTGGGGTGACCTTGAGAAGAACACAGGATGTGGACTTGATAGGGCGGTCTGAACTCCTTCAACCTGGTGGGAACCCCGGGACACTGGCTTGAGTGGGGGCCAGGCATCATTCTTTGAGCATGAGAATGGGGCGGGCAGTGGGTAAAACAAAGAGGAACTAAAGGGTACATCTTCAGCAAAGGCAGCACAAAAAGAAAGGACAACCCTAAACCTAAAATCCAGGCAGAAAGGCAAGAGGCAGTTTCTAAGTCATGAGTTGGCAGTAGAAGAGATGCCAGACACTTGGAAGACATATGGGCTGCAAAGAGGAGCATGAAGGGTCAGCAAGGTGTCTCTTTGCTAGGCTAGAAAGAGGGAAAAACATTTTTTTTTTTTTTTTAGTGCACAGGTGGCCCCCTCCTGTGATATAGAAGACATTGAGGGCACTGAACCATTTCTGACAACTCCTGGTTACTGATGGGAAGATGAGATGGTTAGGAAAGCAGGCAGTTGAAGACAGATTTGGAAGGCAACAGTAAGAGGTGCATAGGTAACTTAGGAGGACTATTCAGGGAGTAGGTGACTAAGGACAGAGACCTAGGGAACAGTAAACACTTAAAGGGATGGAAGGAGACAGAAGATAAGAAAATAGCAGGAGGGACTGAGCCACAAACCTCAGAGTCCGGGTCTCTGGAATGGTAGGAGTGGTGCTACATAATGGTCTGTGGCGGCATGTTGCCCAGTTTCTTACTAAATGGACCTGGGTGGTTTGCATAACCTCTCTGCTTTGGTTTTCTCATTTGTGAGGTGGGATAGTAATACTGTCTTCAGAGAGTTGTTGAGAGGACTGAATAAAATGGCACGTGTAAAGAGCAGGCATTATACGTATCAATGACCAGGTCAGGGTAGATTCCCCTCATGGTAGGCACTTGATAAAGGTTTGCCACAGCCTGGAGTCCTCACATAATTGAGAATCTGCCGTTTTTTGGAGCGGTGCCTCTTGTGGAAGGTTTTGGCTCCCTCACCCGCATCCCCTGAATGAGAAGATCTGATTACATCGAACGTCCTCATCCCACCTGCCCCCTCTTCCGTCATCTCTAATGACGCTGTCTTCCGCCGGCGGAGCAGCTGACAGAGCCTCCCAGGAAACAAATGGGACGTTCTCTGCTCCAGTGGGTCAAGTTATTAGGATTTAACAAGAGCAAATTAATTAAGGTCCCTGGCACCAAAAACATTTTTTTTTCACTCCACAGACCCAAGAGATTGGCCACCAAGAAGTCAACTCTGAAAAAATGAGGCCCGCGTCCTTCTCATGTTAGTTTTTCTCTTGTGAGTGGAAGCGGGTCAGGGGAAGGAAAGCGAGGGAGATTCTGAAATTGCTCCAAATCTTTAAAACAGTGGGCTAGGGTAATGGATGGAATTATAGAAAAGATTTCTCTTTTGTTGTTGCTGTTAAAACTTCTCTGTGTGCAATCCAGTGAGTAATTTCCCTCTGATTTAGAGGTACCTGGTTCTTGCCTTCTGAGATGAAGAAGTTCAAATTCCAATTTATAGCAAGCATGCAGGGGGTGGGGACAGCAGGGCTGTGGAAACATTGTTTTTCACACGTAATTTTAATTCACAGGAACATAAAAAGCATATATATGCTACAAAGATTCCTTCCTTTCCTCCTTCCTTCTGGGTAGGAATGACCCCACCTGTCCAACCTCTTGTGCTTAATCGCCCAGTCATGTCTGACTCGTTGCTTCCCCATGGACTGTAGCCCTCCAGGCTCCTCTGTCCATGGGAATTCTCCAGGCAAGAATACTGGAGTGGGTAGCCGTTCTCTTCTCCAAGGGATCTTCCCAACCCAGGGATCAAACCCAGGTCTCCAACATTGCAGGTGGATTCTTTACCAGCTGAGCTACTAGGGAAGCCCAAGAATATTGGAGTGGGTAGCCTATCCCTTCTCTAGGGGATCTTCCCGACCCAGGAATCAAACCGGGGTCTCCTGCATTGCAGGTGGACTCTTTATCAGCTGAGCTACCAGGGAAGCCCCATCTAACCTCTTAATTTCCTGAAAATATGGAGGGGGCAGGCTGGTGCAGCAGAAGAAGCTAGAAGACCTAGATCTGATGACCAGATGTGCTACCAGCTACCTCTGCAACCCGGGACAAGTTACTTCCTCTCTCTACAACTCAGTTGACTCATCTATAAAATGAGAGGGTTGAACCTGATAACCTACAAGGTCCTTTAAGATTTGGCAATCCAGGATTTTGGAACCACTTCCACTGTGAGAGGTCATGATGACTCTCAGAGGTTGGCAGTTGTGACCTCGGGGATTCCCATATTGTTGGGCCAGGCCAAACAACCAATAGAATCCACCACATACATTGGCCAGACGATGCTCAGGCCATGATCTGTTACCTCTACGTGGCTTATCCAGCTTTCTGGATTAATTAAAAAAAAAAAAAGTTTTGTGTAGCCAATTAACAAATAATGTTGTGATAGTTTCAAGTGAACAGCAAAGAGACTCAGCCACAAATATACATGTAGCCATTCTCCCTCAAGAGCTTCCCAGGTGGCTCAGCAGTAAAGAATCTGCCTGCCAACGCAGGAGACAACGCAGGAGGCTCGGTTTCCACCCCTGGGTCGGGAAGATCCCCTGGACGAGGGAATGGCTACCCACTCCAGTATTCTTTCTTGGAGAATTCCATGGACAGAGGGACTGGTGGGCTACAGTGCATGAAGTCACAAAGAGTCGGACACGAATGAGCAGCTGAGCATTCTCCCCCAAACTCCTCTCGCATTCAGACTGCAACATGACGCTGAGCCGAGTTCCATGCACTATACAGGAGGTGCTTGTTGGCTTGGATTAACTCTTAACTGGTGTCTCTTCGCCTTCTTCCTTAAGCACCTCCCTTTCACCCCACCCCCACTTCCTGTGCCTGGTCATCGTTCCCCACACCTGAGTTGCTGGATGTGCAGAGGATGAAGACGATGATTCAGAAGCAGACACATCAAGCAAGCACTGTCCCCCTCAAAAGAGACCCCCTCGGGAGGCAATTCAGTTATTCCAGTTGTGCTGACAGGGCTCAAAATATTTTAGGAACGCCTGTTAGGAACTGCCTTCAGTGCTTGCAGCACAGTTTTTGGAACACATTCAGAAGTGGCAAGTCTGTTCGTTGATGATGGGTTTTGACTAGAAATAGTCGCAATCTGGTAAATACTGTGGATGCTCAAGCCAAGGAATGTATTTTGGGAACCATATGAAATGTGCCGTCAAGCCACAACTGCCTTTCTCTGTGGCCCCTAACATGCCCCAAAGATATTGTAACTCCAGCAAACAGAAAAGTAAGCTTCCAAATTCAGTGTTTCAACCCAATAGTAGTTCCTGTGAGTTGTGGGTGGTGGGAGAGGGGGGGGCGCGGGTTTCTCCTCCACACAGTGATTCAGGGACCCAAGACCCTTCCATCTTGTGGCTCCACAGTTCTCTAGGCTTTTGAATCTTTTATCTCTGACTGGTAGAAAATACAAGAGAGCATGGATAAGGCAAAGCACGCACGAACATACACATACACTTTTCCCTTCTGTACCCATGTCTTAAATCTTAACTTGACTCATGCTCACGTTCAGTACCAGGCACCTGGCTTCACCTGAGTGCAAGGGGCTCTCTGAGCTCAGCTTCCTGTTTTGTAAAGTGGAGATAACATCACCTTCTTCACTGGGTTTGTGTGATAAGTTGACCCTATTTGCAAAGCCCTTTTAATGATAGGACCTAGTAAGCATTCAATAAATATTGACTCTCATCACCATCATCATCATCACCTGACCTCCACCATCGCCACCCAGAGTGGTGAAGATATGTGGTCCTTTTAGTATTTGTTCAGAGAGAAGAGTGCTAAGCCTCCCAAAAACTCATGAAAGAAGTCTATAGTCTCTTAGAGCATAGCTCCACAAACACTTCCAGAAATGGACCTCTCAGTTATACCCTTGCAAGGATACTTGGGACACGTGAAGAATCAGCTGGTTTACAGAGCTCCTTTCAGGTCTAGCATGTTATTCATCTATAAACAATGACTCAGACCGAGGGTTGGGAAGGACAGTTAGACAGAAGAACAGGTGCTTGTGGCTGGGAATGGGGTTGGCAATAAAGGAGTAGGAGGATGAGGGATGAGGTAAGACTGGACTTTTTCTGTTCTGCAATTTCCCCAAAACAATCAAAATCATGTGGTATGGAGTGTAAATGTGTGCCTGACACAGTGCAGGCATCACAGCAAAGGATTCATCATCTCGTTCAGTTTCATAACAACCCTATTAGGAAGGGGATAGCAGCCCCACTTCCTGATGAGAAAACTGGGGCTCAGAAAGAGGAATTAACTTAGCTCAAGAGACAAAGCTAGTAAGTGGCAGGTACTTTTAATGCTCAATGCATGTTCATCCATGAGTTGACTCTAAATTGTGGGACCCAAACACCTTTGGGTCTAGGAGAGGAAGCATCCATTTCCTCAGTTGCCTTAGCTTTCTGTGTCTGTCACATCTGGAAATTGAGTGTCTCTAAAATTACTTTTGGTTCTTTGATCATAATTCAAAGCCTTCCATGATGCAGCATGCCAGGATAAGGGCCATGTTCTAGGCAGTGCTGCTCAAGGATGGTCCACATCTAAAACGTCAGCATTCCCTGAGGGTAGTGCCCAGGAATCTGTCTTCACAGGCTCCCTGATTTGGGGGCTTCTGAGGTGATGCAGTGGTAAATAATCCACCTGCCAACGTAGGAGATGCGGGTTCGAGCCCTGGGTCAGGGAAATCCCCTGTAGAAGAAAATGGCAACCCACTCTACCATTCTTGCCTGGGAAATCCCATGGATAGAGGAGCCTGGCGAGCTACAATTCATGGGGTTTCAAAGAGTCAGACACGACTGAGCACGCACACACCACACCATTATAAAGTTGTCTGCAACCTTTATGCCACTTAAACTAGGATACTAGCAGGAGAAGAGGGGAGGGTGGCAAGTGGGATCAGTGTCACTGAAGGCGCCAGAGCTCTTCTGTATGTACTTCTCAGCTGGCCTTAGGCTGTTAATTCTGTACATCATAGGAACCCAGTTTTTTGGGTTGCTCACAGAAGTGCTCACAGAAGTACACAGTCAGTACTCAGGAAATAATACTAAGCAAAATTAAGTTGTATCTCACTGCTGTGGACACAGCGAGAACCAAGGGCCAAAATTCATTACATGAAGATTGGGATTCTAGGTCAGGGAGAACTTGCTGATAGCACTGTGAGTTAGGGCAAGGGAACCACACAGCAGGACCACCTACTCACATGGCCACTTTCCATTCCATCCTCATGGGCTGAGCAAAGGCCCATTTCACCTGGAGGCTGGGGGAGAGATATGGCAACAAACAAAGCGTTCTGACATCCTACAAGAAGAGGACCCCTGAAAGACGGAGAGACGTTAGAAAGATGAAGACAGCAATTCTTCTAGAGCTGTATCTATGGAGAACAGCCCAGGGTTGGGCACCTTGTTCGGTGGCTACTAGACAAATTAAATGAAAAACCCCAGAAAGGGACTCAATCAAAACACATTTGCAGAGACATGAATGGACCTGTCATACAGAGTGAAGTAAGTCAGAAAGAGAAAAATGTCGTATATTAACGTATGTATGTGGAATCTAGAAAAATGTTATAGAGGATCTTATTTGCAAAGCAGACATGAGTACACAGACATAGAGAACAAGCATATGGATACCAAGGTGAGAAGGGGGTGGGATGAACTGGGAGACTGACATATACGTACTACTGATAATAGGTATAAGACAGATAACTAGTGAATGCCTCTTGTATAGCACATAGAACTCACCTCAGTGCTCTGTGGTGACCTAGTGGGAAGGAAATCTGAAAAAGATGAGATAGATGTAAACATACCCCTGATTCACTTTGCTGTCTGTAGAAACTACTGTAGAGCATCTCTACTCCAACAAGGTAAAAAAAGAACAAATGTGTTCACCCCTACAGATTTCACAGGCCTGCTAAGCACCTTTACTTTGGACTTCTAGCCTTCAGAACTATGAGACAATAAATTTCTGTTTTGTTAAAGAAAGAAAAACCAAGCGTATTGAGTTTCTGATATTGCCATGCATTAGAATTTTCCGTTTTGTTTTTCTACTACTTCTCTGCCTCCATTCACCAACAGCCTTCTTCCCTATTCTAATTTTAGTCTCTCTTTCCCTCCATCCATTTCCCCATTCATCTTCTTTCTCTCCCATGTCTTCAGCTTTGCCCACTTCACCTGTCCCTATCAGATGAGCCCCACCCACTTTCCCTCATTAAAAAAAAAAAAAAAAACTCTGCTGCTTAGAAAATCAATAAGTAATTTGTTGAGCAGGAAGCAGAGAGAGAGCGTGCTAGGGAGTGGATGTGAATGAGGTAGTTTGTGCTTTTCCAACTATCGCCAAATAAGCATTATCTATAAAAACAGGTGCACCTTCCTTCCCTTCAGCCACCTATCCATTAAAATGGTTTAATTACTTCCTAAACACTAGACAGTTAGATAATTAGGAGGTAGCATTCAGACCCAAAATTTAAGCCACCCTCTTCAATCAGGGTAAAACTGTCTGATCAAGAAGCTAATTAAGAATCAAGGAGAGCAACTCTTGTTAGAAAGAGTGAGTTTGGGGCTTTAAAAAAAAATCCGGATTTCCCCTCCCAGAGGCCCCTGTGTCCTCTGTCATCACCAAGGCTTCATGAAGCTCGCAATACCATATCAGCTGTGCAAGCCTCAGCCATATCTGACCCCTGTCCTTGAGGGGCTTACAATCTAGGGGAAAGAGCGCAGCAGTGTTCAAACAAGACTTGTGGAATGAACACATGAACACTGCACTGCCAAGGGTACACAAGCATGTATTCTCAAGGTTGAAGGAAGTGATGAGAGCATGTTTTGGGATAGGGTGGGAAACCAGGCAGAGAGGAAGTCTCCTTGTCTAGAACCAGGCAGGAGTTCAAGGGATCCACTGGTGGTCCAAAGGAAATTTATGAACCCCCTAAAATCATACGGACAGTCCATGTGTCTGGCGTTTTTTCCCCCAGGAATTTGGTCCTAGCTTTCATCAGATCCTCAAAGGGGTCCATGATCCAAAGGATTAGAAACAATTGGGCTACAGGGTAAAGTGAAGTCGCTCAGTCGTGTCTGACTCTTTGCGACCCCATGGACTGTAGCCCACCAGGCTCCTCCATCCATGGGATTCTCCAGACAAGAATACTGGAGTGGGTTGCCATTTCCTTCTCCAGGAGGATGTTCCCAACCCAGGGATCGAACCCGGGTCTCCCGAATTGTAGGCAGACGCTTTACCATCTGAGCCACTGATTCATGTCAATGTATGACAAAACCCAGTGAAATGTTGTGAAGTAATTAGCCTCCAACTAATAAAAAAAAAAAATTATGACTCTCCTTGAATGGAATGATCAACACTTAAATCACTATGCTAAATGGTAAAGGTGAACACTCCTCTCTGAAATGAAAATCTTTTACAAAGCAATACCAAAAGCATAAGACATCTTCCAGTTACTACCAAAGACTGAAAGAATAATTCACCACCTGATTAGAGTACACATGCTAAAGATACAAACACTATCAGTTGAAGTATGGACTTAAATATACATGCAGAAACCTAACTAATTTGCATATAGTGTTGAAAAAGGGCTTTCTACACTCAGTTATGTCTGGTACGTAAGCCTTGTTTTAAGACATGGGTTTTGTAAATATGGTTATTATTGAGGTCTCCATCTCTTTGGGAAATAAAGGATCAACATATTTTTTAGAAAGAACAAATATGTAAATCACAATAATAAAACTATAATATTCAGTTATAACTATGGCTTCCTTGAACCTTTAAAACAATTTTTCCTGAAAAAATTAATCTGAAACAAACTGCATTACATGTTTTCAACATATACTGATCTTTATCATGAATTAAATCCTTCCATTGTAACTGTAGTTCTAAGCAGACATTTCAGGAACGGTATGCAACAAATCCTATTAGAAATAAAGATGATATTAAATGAACAATAAGCCATTATGACTAAGAGCTGATTAATTTTTAGTGCCTTTTTTATCCTGACACCTTTCACTGGGAGTTCAGTGGTAAATTCTAGAGCATACGGATGTTCATAAAGACTGAACTTGTTTGTTGATCTGGGCTACAGGGTAACTATCTCCTTTTATGAACCTTTGAAGATCTTTTGCACAAAGTACATTTTCAGGAGCTATTGGAGTCCTTCCTAGAGGAAAGAGTAGCAGTGGGTGGCTGTCTTGTCTCCTGGAATCACAGCGTGTCAGAGGTTGACGAGGCTTTGAGATGCTCCCATCCAGTCACTTTGTTTGGCTTGGAGTTGCTGGAGTGACTCACTGCTGTTTACTCCTATGAGTCAGCTCTCCCCTGCAGGGGCTGGGCCAGGTGCCTCTTGATTTGTGGGTGTTCAGTCACTCAGTTGTGTCCAGCTCTTTGCAACCCCATGGACTGCAGCATGACAGACTTCCTTGTCCTTCCCTATCTCCTGGAGTTTGCTCACATTCATGTCCATTGAGTTAGTGATGCCATCCAACCATCTCATCCTCTACCACCTCCTTCTCCTCCTGCCCCCAATCATTCCCAGCATCAGGGTCTTTTCCAGTGAGTCAACTCTTCGTATCAGATGGCCAAAGTATTCAGTTCAGTTCAGTGCAGTTCAGTCGCTCAGTCGTGTCTGACTCTTTGCAACCCCATGAATTGCAGCATGCCAGGCCTCTCTGTCCATCACAAACTCCCGGAGTTTACTCAAACTCATGCCCATCGAGTCGGTGATGCCATCCAGCCATCTCATCCTCTGTCGTCCCCTTCTCCTCCTGCCCCCAATCCCTCCCAGCATCAGGGTCTTTTCCAACGAGTCAACTCTTTACATGAGGTGGCCAAAGTATTGGAGTTTCAGCTTCTGCATCAGTCCTTCCAATGAACACCCAGGACTGATCTCCTTTAGGATAGACTGGTTGGATCTCCTTGCAGTCCAAGGGACTCTCAAGAGTCTTCTCCAACACTTAATATGCCAGCAAATTTGGAAAACTCAGCAGTGGCCACAGGACTGGAAAAGGTCAGTTTTCATTTCAATCCCTAAGAAAGGCAATCCCAAAGAATGCGCAAACTACTGCACAATTGTGCTCATCTCACACGCTAGTAAAGTAATGTTCAAAATCCTCCAAGACAGGCCAAAGTATTGGCACCCCTCAATTTACAGCCCTGCAACTGAATCCCACTGTGCCTTCTTCCCAGTCATTCGCTCACCGTGGGTCTGGCCTCCTTGACCACCTTCACCATAGGCACAGCCATCCCTTTACCGTTTTTCTCATCCCCATCTTCCCAGCCCTTCCACATGCCCTCTGGACCTCATGGTGAACCATTGGCAACCTCTCCTCCAAGTGTTCCCTTCCTCGTCCTTTAATGTTGTAATATAGCTGTCTCCTGAGGACATTGTTTCTTGCATGGCTGTCTCAAGCAGTGGCTGCTTTGTCTCTCATACACTATATCCTAGGGGCCCGGAGGTGGGGCGGTGTCCTCCTTGCTCCCATTACCACCGCCAGACTGCCTCTTCCTTCATCTTTCAGAAGCTCCAGCCCCTCTAAAGTGAATGTCATCAGATACCAGAGTCCTTTCCCCTTCTTGATGCTGCTGGCAGCTGTGATTCACTCACTCCTCACGTCCCCCTGCACCTGGCTCCCACACTTCCTCCCACCTGTCCTGTCCTTGGCATCTCTGGAGATCAGTGGTTCTCAAAAGAGGTGTTACCAATCCCTGGGGGTATTTTGAAAATGTATGAGGTTTTTGGTTTGTTTTCTAAAGTGGTTGTGCCCCAGCATTTATATTGAAATTTGTACTATCCTGTTATAAATGACTTGCCCTTTGTTTTTCTGCACATAGTCTGTTAGGGCATTATATTCATTTAAAAAAGGAATCATAGTAGCTTAGCTATCTTATACAAGTTTCATTTCAGAACAGAAAAGGGGATATTAAAATATATTTTTTATAGGGACTTCCTTCGTGGTCCAGTAGTTAAGAATTTGCCTTCCAGTGCAGGAGATGCGGGTTAAATCTGTGGCCAGGAAACAAAGATCCCACATGCTGAGGGGTAACTAAGCCCTCAAGCTACAATTGGAGAAGCCTGTGCTCCACAACAGGAGAAGACCCTGAGTGCTGCAGCTAAAGACAGCCCGCACACTGCAATGAAGAGCCTGCATGCTGCAACAAAGACTCAGCACCCAGTATTTTATATATATAGAAACTATATAAACATATATATATATGTTATTTGTTATATATATGTTATATCGATGTTATTTGTTATATAACATATATGTGTTTTATATATATATATATATATATATATATAAAACATATATATATATTTGTTATACAAGGAGGGCATTTGGTCTGAGAGCATTGAGGATGGCTGATGCAGTTAAGCTGCCCAACTCCTTGGCTTCCTCATTATTGCTTATCTTACTCCATAAGACCTTGTCCTCCAGGTCACCTCAGCCCTGCTCAAGTGGTCACTCCAAAGAGTTCATCATCACCGAGAACCACCTCCCTTCAAAATCTGAACATCCCACTCTCTGATCATTACCCCCTATCCTTATATTTCACTAACTCGCAATTCTCCAAATTCATAGAGACCTCTTGACATCAACCCTATCACTTTCTACTTTTCAATTTTCATGTTCCTTATCCTTGTTCTTACTTCCGTCCTTCCTGGTCTAGACTCCCTGGGCCAGCCAGTCCCTGTGATAACCATTCCCTTTGCAGACTCCATAATTATGTCCTACTTTCCTTCCTGTCCTACTTGCTGGGGAAACAGATTCTGCGGCCACAGCCTGTGTGGCTTTTCTCCATCTATGTCAGAGCCTGAGAGTCTTACTGGCTTGTTTTCATATCTACTGTGTTTCTATCCGCTGGAATGCCAGCTCTCTGAGGGCAGGACTCTGCCTGCCCTGCTCACTGCTATCCCAGCACTTAGTATACAGTAGGCACACAATTTGTGTTTAGTTCCCCGGTTGCCTCATGCAGCTCTTTTCTGACTCTACACCGCCCCTGGCCAGAGTTCTCTCTTTCAGCTATGTGTGTATTTCAGTGGTTGTTGTTTAGTCGCTAAGTCATGTTAAGACTCTTGCAACCCCATGGACTATAGCTCACGAGGCTCCTCTGTCTATGGAATTCTCCAGGCAAGATTACTGGAGTGGGTTGCCATTCTCTTTTCCAAGGGATCTTCCTGGCACGGGTATTGAACCCAGGTCTCCTGCATTGGCAGGTGGGTTCTTTACTGCTGAGCCACCAGGGAAACCTGTGTATTTCAGTAGCATTGGGCTATTTGTTAAATAGCCAAAAGTGAACCAGGGGAGTTTTGGACGTTCAGCGGGTATGGAATTACTACAGGGTTTCTTTTATGTTACCTTTGAAGGCACAGGATTTGTTGAACACTGTGCTAAGTGCTGGGTGCCACGGACACATGATCGCAGGAGGGAAAGCTATTTGTATTAATACTATGCCTCAATGGACAATGAATTTGGACTTTGTCAGGCCGAGAAGTAGGAGGGGTGGGGCCAAGGACGATGTGTATGTGCCCAGATGTGTCATGTACTCAGTGTGGCCGCCTTCCACCTGCTTCCAAAGACTAGTGAGCCCAAAAATGTAGGGATGGTTACCACGCAGCCCACAGCTGAGAGGCAGGTTTGAAAAGAACAAGTCAAACCAATATAAATTCAGCTCACCCAACACCTCTGTGCTTAGTCGCTCAGTTGTGTCCGACTCTTTGCGACCTCATGGACTATAGCCTGCCAGGCTCCTCCGTGGGGATTCTCCAGGCAAGAATACTGGAGTGGGTTGCCATGCCCTCCTCCAGGGGATTTTCCCAAACCAGGGATCGAACCCAGGTCTCCCTCATGGCAGGCAGATTATACCATCTGAGCCACCAGGGAAGCCCAAGAATACTGGAGGGGGTAGCCTATCCCTTCTCCAGGGGGTCTTCCCGACCCAGAAATCGAACCAGGGTCTCCTGCATCGCAGACGGATTCTTTACCAGCTGAGCTACCAGGGAAGCCCCCCCAACACCTCTACTCACTCACAGAGGGAGGCCAGTTCCTCCCGGCAGTGACTTGCTGTCTCTTACCCACCTCTGTTTGTTTCTTCTCCCTGCTGCCCAGGCCTCATCATCCACGAGGGACCCTCTGTGTACCGCATCTTCAAACGGTGGCAGGCTGTCAACCAGCAGTGGAAAGTGCTGAACTATGACAAGGCGAAAGACCTGGAGGAGCAAAAGACAGGAGGCAGGACCAACCCCCGGACCTCCTCGTCCACCCAGGCCAACGCCCCCTCCTCAGAAGAGGAGGCTGCGGGCACCCCTGCCCCCGAGGAAGGCCCCGCCCGGGCGGCCGGCCACCCCTCAGGCCCCCTGTCCGATCACCACTGTGCTTACACCATCCTGCACATCTTGAGTCACTTGCGACCTCATGAACAGCGGACCCCGCAGGGCGGCAGCCGAGAGCTGGTCATGAGGGTCACGACGGTGTGAGCCGAGAGACCTGCGAGGGAGCCGTGACCACGCACGTGCAAGAGAGAGAGAGCTAGAAGAGGATGGGCCGGGAAGGGCTCGCCCCAACACGATGCCACCGCCGTCTGGGCAGCAGGTGTGGAGAGGCACCCAGGGGCCAGAGGGTGGGCAGAGGGCGGTGGGCCTTGAGGGCCCCGGGGCAGGGTCGGAGCTGGAGGGAGGCTGGTGCTGTGAGCGGGTGATTTTCAGCAAGTCGATTCCATTCTCCAACAAGAGGGAGGAAAACCAAGACAAACTCAACAACGAAGTGCAATACAGACTGAGTCTAACAAAACACAACGCACCCACCTGTGCCCCACCCCCGAGTCTGTGCAAAACACCTGGGCAAAGTGGCGGCTGGGAGAGGGGGGAGAAGCTTTGTGTCTGGCGGTGGTGGCGGCCACAGGCGCACATGTGGGAACGAAAGCACTTGTGGCCTGTCCTGTTTTAGCCCTGAGCTTGCTTTGGTTTCCTCTTGGGCTGTGTTCCAGGGGCAGTTGAGGGGGGTGGGAGAGGGATGGGTGTGGGCTGGCAGGGAGGAGATACGTGGTGTTTGTGAACCCCTGGGCTCCCCTGGGTGGGCAGGATTCCTGACTCGAGGGCCTGGGGGGGACGTTGGCGCAAGGAGGGAGGTGCTGGTCTGCATGACCAGAGGGAGGGGGGTTTCTTGCTCCCTCCAAACCTTCCAAACTGGAACTCCGAATTTCAGATGGGCTCAAAGAGGGCTTAGGTTTGGAGTTGGGTGTCTTTTTGTGCCCTTGTTACTTTATTTTATGGTGATTTGGCTCAAAGATGTTTACAGGAAATATGCACACACACACACACACACACACACACACACACACATACACATACACACACACACACACACAACTAAAGTACAGATCTCCCATGGGTAGCTCAAGCACAGTCCTGCTGCTGTGGCTTCAGCCTTCAAGCTGTCAATCCAGGAGTGATTTTCCCGACCACGCAACCCCACCCATGGCCGGGACACGCTCTGTGTCACTGCCCCTCCTGGTTTGGCACATGCTGAGACCCCAGGGCCCCCCACGGCAGGGCACATCCTGCCCAGGGTCTCCCAGGAGAGCTGCTGCAGTGAACGGAAGGAAGCTGGCCAGATGTGCCCCCAAGGAGTGGAGCGGAGACCCATCTCAGTATTCCTTGCTGTCAGGGCCCATCCCCAGGGGCAGTTCGGCTAGTCCATCAGTGCTACATGCTCCCTGGTCCCTCCCAGGCAGCAGGGAGGGCCCAGGGACCCTCGCAGGGAGCACTGTCCCTTGAGCCCACCTGCTGGTTCTGGGACCCTGCCAGGGAAGGCCACGGGGTGGTCACCTGGAGTTTCTCCTTGTCATTGCACAATGGCCGCGTCATCCGTGGGTATTAAAGGGACACTGTCAAGTACTTTTTTAAACTAGTTTTTAGGGTTTTTTAAAACTCTCTGTTGTTTGTATTATTCTCTTAAAGCTTGAAAATAAAATTTCTTTCCCTACCACGAGTGTCCTTCTCCATCTGTGAGTTGTTCCTTTCTCTGTCCTGTCCCCCTCTATGGTGATTTCCCTCTCCCTTGTGTCTGCTTCACCCCTAGAATCTTCTCCCCCACAATAAATTGTTTCTCCTTTGTGGGTACAGATGGGGTGGGGCAGGTGTGTGTGTGTGTGTGTGTGTGAACCTATGGGAAGTGTTGGGACTCCTGGCCTCTTCTTGGCTTCCTAGCAGGTGAATTCCTTCAAGTCACAAAGAAGACCAACTCCCCAGCTTTCCCCAGGGTTCTGCCTGTGACTCCTGGAAGCAGAGATAGTGCTGGGAGGAGATTTGGAGTTTTCACTCCATCAGGTTATTTGAGAGAAGCTGAGAGAATCACAGGTGAGGGCCGTGTTAGGACCTCCTTCTCTTGACAGTTTTCTTTAAAAAAAAAAAAAAAAAAAAGCTTTTTATTGTGGTAAGAGTCACATAATATAAAGCATACTGTTTTAACCATATTGAACTGTATTAAGTACTGAGCACTTAGTACTAAATACTTAGTACTAGCAGTAAGTGCATTCACAGTGTTGTGCAATTCTCACAGTCATCCGTCTCCCGAATTTTCCACTTTCCTAAACTCAAACACCCCATTCTCCCTCCACACCCCTCCCCACTCCCAACCCCTGGCATCTACCAACGTACTTTCCGACTCTCTGAATTAGACTCTTCTTGGTACCTCGTATAAGTGGAATCAGTTTTCTGACAGTTTTCCTTTGAACATCAGAAAACGGCTCCCAGGGCAGAACCCCGAGAGAAGGCTCAGACATATCACTAGGCCTCAGACAAGACCTTCCTTCCCTCTTACTTAGCTGGTCCTCCTCCCTAGGAGGCTGGGGCAGTCAGTTAGGAAATGTCATCAGTGGGATGCATACAGATTTAGGAAATTTCCTCCTCTGATGAAGCTCACAGTCCAGAGGGTTAGAAAAGACGAATGACTAATGAGACACCAAAGGACACATACAAAGAAGACATGCAAGTGAAAACCAACAAAACCATACAAGTACCTTATGTAAAGTGGAGGTGTCTGTTTTTTCATGTGCTCTAGGAATGGGGCATTCAGTTTAATTAAATATTTGTGAAAAATATAGATGTGTCCAGACATGCATGATCTAATTTCAAAAAAGTATCAGAACACAGCAAAGTATGCACATCATCAAAACTATAGTGGCTGTTATGTTATCTTTCTTTGGGGATTCACTGATTTGTGGGGCACTTCAGAATCTTGTGCTCATGTAGGCTCATCATTCCGGATATGCTGTTTGGAAGAAGAGGTGTTTAATGAGAAGTTCTAATAGGATGCTGAGTTTGTTGGATCTTGGTGATACAAGCACCAAGAGACCAAAGACCACATCTATCTCGTTTACCACTATATATCCAGGACCTACAGACTTACGGCAGTGTCTGGATACAGTAGGTGCTCAATAAATGCTTTTTAAAAAATTTTTATTTATTTGGCTGCACCAGGTCTTAGTTTCGGCATTAAGGATCTTCGATCTTTGTTACATACAGATTCTTTAATTACAGCATGCAAACTCTCAGTACCGCATATGGGATTTAGTTCCCTGACATGGAATAGAACCTGAGCCCCCTTCACTGGGAGCTCAGACTCTTAGCCACTGGACCACCAGAGAAATCCATTAATAAATGTTTTTCAATGAATAAGACAGTACTGGATGGGAGGACCTTCCAACACACAGCAGACATGCCTCCACTTCTTTCAATTTATGCTCTGGCTTTCAAGGTCAATTATAGAATAGACAGGGATAATGCCTGACCGCTCTACCCAAAGGGATGGTAAATTCCCTGTGCCTTGGGGAATGGAGCTTTTGGGAACAAAAGTGCACGAACTGGGTTTTTATATTTTACATACATTGCAGGGATCAGCGAAGAAGTGCACCCTGCCAATCTGAGACCACTGTCCTTTTCCAAATGTGCAAATCATTCTTCGCACCACAAGCAAAGGCCTATATTTCCTGTAATTTATCCTATGCAGAGCAGTGAGAAGTAGTCCAGAGAATTCACCTGCACATCACCTCTCGTGTGTGGGACCAGATACCAGCTAACATCTAGAGCTCTTGCTATGTGCCAGTCCCCAACTGATCCTTTGTGATCCCATGGACTGCAGCCCACCAAGCTCCTCCATCCATGGAATTCTCCAGGCAAGCATACTGGAGTGGGTTGCCATTTCCTTCTCTAGGGGATCTTCCTGACCCAGGGATCAAACTCAGGTCTCGTGCATTGCAGGCAGATTCTTTACCAACTGAGCCACCAGGGAAGCTCTTACATGTATCAACGCAATTAGTATTCCAACATCCGATTAAGCAGGTACCATTATCATCTTCATTTTACATTTGTGGGCACTGAGGCAAAGAGGTTAAGTCACTAGCTGGTCATTACCAGCCAGGACTCCATCCCAGATGATCTGGCTTTGATTGTAAAGAATCCACTCCTGCAGGACAAGTGGCACCAAGTTAAGGGAAATCTGGGTCAGGACACTGCAGGGCGGTCATCATGGTAGAGATCTATTGAAAAATTTTGGAGGTTGGAAAAATTGGGACTTAATAATATTAAGGTCTTTCTGTTCCCTATCAAAAAATTTGAGCAGACCTAACAATTTCAAGCTGGTTTTAGAAAAGGCAGAGGAGCCAGAGATCAAATTGACAACATCCGCTGGATCATCAAAAAAGCAAGAGAGTTCCAGAAAAACATCTATTTCTGCTTTATTGACTATGCCAAAGCCTTTGACTGTCTGGATCACAATAAACTGTGGAAAATTCTGAAAGAGATGGGCATACCAGACCACCTGACCTGCCTCTTGACAAACCTGTATGCAGGTCAGGAAGCAACAGTTAGAACTGGACATGGAACAACAGACTGGTTTCAAATAGGAAAAGGAGTATGTCAAGGCTGCATATTGTCACCCTGTTTATTTAACTTATATGCAGAGTATATCATGAGAAACGCTGGGCTGGAAGAAGCACAAGCTGGAATCACGATTTCCGGGAGAAATATCAATAACTTCAGATATGTAGATGACAACACCCTTATGGCAGAAAGTGAAGAGGAACTAAAAAGCCTCTTGATGAAAGTGAAAGAGGAGAGTGGAAAAGTTGGCTTAAAGCTCAACGTTCAGAAAACTAAGATCATGGCATCTGGTCCCATCACTTCATGGGAAATAGATGGGGAAACAGTGGAAACAGTGGCTGACTTTATTTTTTTGGGCTCCAAAATCACTGCAGGTGATGACTGCAGCCATGAAATTAAAAGACGCTTACTCCTTGGAAGGAAAGTTATGACCAATCTAGATAGCATATTAAAAAGCAGAGACATTACTTTGCCAACAAAGGTCCATCTCGTCAAGCCTATGGTTTTTCCAGTGGTCGTGTATGGATGTAAGAATTGGACTGTGAAGAAATCTGAGCTCTGAAAAATTGATGCTTTTGAACTGTGGTGTTGGAGAAGACTCTTGAGAGTCCCTTGGACTGCAAGGAGTTCCAACCAATCCATCCTAAAGGAGATCAGTCCTGGGTGTTCATTGGAAGGACTGATGCTGAAGCTGAAACTCCAATACTTTAGCCACTTCATGCGAAGAGTTGACTCATTGGAAAAGACCCTGATGCTGGGAGGGATTGGGGGCAGGAGGAGAAGGGGATGACAGAGGATGAGATGGCTGGATGGCATCACTGGCTCGATGGACATGAGTTTGAGTAAACTCCAGGAGTTGGTGATGGACAGGGAGGTGGCGTGCTGCAATTCAGGGGGTTACAAAGAGTCGGACACGACTGAGTGACTGAACTGAACTGAACTGAACAATTTTTGATATTGTGCAGATAATACACTTGCTGAATGAAAGCAGGTGTAGTAGAAAGTTGGCTGTATCTGGATACTGGGGAATTCTGAAAGGACAAAAGATGCAATTCAACCATGTTCTATGGACAAAAGGCCAAGTTCCATCAGGGATCACTGAAGCCTTTCCTAGGGGGGAAAAACTATCCTATCTGGGGACAAGATTTTGGCCCTGGTTCCAAGTGAGTGGTGTAGAATAGTGGTTGGGGGGGATCTAATAATAGCCTCAAATTTAGAAGGACCCCATGATTCTGCAGCCTTCTCCCTGTCTACCAGGAGAATCAAATCTGTAACCATCTTAGAGCACAGAACCATGAAACCCAATAGAATTTTTAAGTCTCTATGAGATAAGATACTGCATTCTTTCGTCTGTCTTGCCCGTGAGATTCAAAGATAGCAGAGTAGAGGTACAGTTTGGATACAGCAACAATCAATTTCTTAGAGAAACGATGTGCTTTGTAAGCAGAATGCATTACCTTGTGGAGGTGAGAGAGCTTGGGCCAGGAGAAGCACATTCTGCAGTATTCTAATCACCTTTTCCCAAACCATCCTGTTCACAAGTAATGAGCAATCAAGGACTACTTTCACCTGTAGAAGTCTGAGTCTACAGCAGTGATGCTGTGGTCCTAAAACTTCCTCCCGCCCCCACATCACCACCCCGCCTTTTATTGGCAGATGCGCAAGTGGGAACTGAGAAGTGCTTGGGGTGTCATAGAGGATTAAGTGACACTCCAAGGGGACTCTAAGTGGTGAGGATCTGGGATTGACTTCACCCCAGATCTGAGTCCAGGGTCTGGGCTTGTATTGGCATGGTGTCTAAGCACCCTTGTCTCGCCAGCAGCGGCCATAGGTCCTTCATGCTGCCTCGTCCCCCACTCTAGCATCCTATCTCCTCCTCACCCAGCCCATCATGGGACTAAGAATCCACTGGGCAAAGGCTTTCTTCTGGCCCAAGCCCCAACCTGATGAGAGCTCCAGCCTTCGCTGTCCTCCTGGCCCCTGACCACTGGTCATTCAGGTGAGTCTCTCATTTTGTAATGAGTGACCCATAACCACGGTGCCACACACCTCCTCATCACACTCAACTCTGACCCAAGGGCTTAGTAGATGTTTAGGGAAAAGAAGCCATGGTTGAGGAGGGTTTAGGAAGGGTTTAGGTTTAGGAAGAAAAGAGAAGCAGGCTTACCCTGTTTCCATGCCTTCTTAATTTCGAGACAGAAAAGTCGTGAAAACAGAGCATCCTCAGTGCCCATGGTGCTGGTCAAAGTCTGGTGCTCTGCTGTCCACCTAAGGCCCTGCAGCAAGGAAGGGCACAGTACCTGGGCCAGTCGGCAGCATGGCACGGAGCACCTCCAGGGCATCGCTGATCCTGAGGGGCCCTCTCTGATGGAGAGGGGACAGTCAGCTTCTGCTTCTGTTAAATAAGAAAGGGGATATTCAAGTTCTCCCTCTAATACGGTTTTCCTTTCCCCTATCACTTTGGGGAAATAATAAAAATAGCCAAGCATATGGTACTTCCCAGGCTTTCCTGGTGGCTCAGTGATAAAGAATCCACCTGCCGAGGAAGGAGACATGGGCTCAAACCCTGGGTTGGGAAGATCCCCTGGAGAAGAAAATGGCAACCCACTGTAGTTTTCTTGCCTGGGAAATACCAGGGACAGAGGAGCCTGGCGGCTATATAGTCCATGGGGTTGCAAAATTGCCTGACTGAGCAACTCAAGAACAACACAATACTTTCCATATGCCAAGGCTCATCTCAAACTTTCTGTGTATATTAACTCATTTAATGTCCCAACACAACTCCACAAAGTTAGGGACTACTATTATTTTGTTTCTCTGGTGAGGACACTGAGGCACGAAGAGATTAAACCTGTCGCACGTGGTCACATCGCTGTGCACGGCCACACTAGAATCTATATCTCTACAGTCTTTATATGTTAGGCTGTTAACCACTACATTACACGGCCTTTCAGAAAAGTGAAAATGCATTTAAAAGGTTTATCCTGATTCAAGAGGTGTTGGAGAAGAGTGAATGAGCTTTATACCAACTGAACATAACCCAGGCACCATCTGTATCACCTGCCCTCAGAGTAGGCTGAGGTCTGCGGAGACCTCTGCATTCCTCAGGCTATGGGAAGGTTGATGCTCTCATCAGCATTTTAAATAATTCAGACACTAACATGTTTTCGAGGTGCTTCCCACTCGAATGTTCAGAATCTCCTGAACTCAGCGTTTCTCTCCTCTACCCTTATTGCCATCTCTTTGACTCTAGGTTAAGCCCAAATGTTGGACGAGATTCCTCCATCTCAGTCCCCCTCTAACTCGCAGTTACACACAATATATATATTTTATAATATATATGCATAATATAATTTTATTATAAATTTTGAAGTAATTTGAAGATTCTTCACAGAAAAACTTGCAGTGAGAAACTGCTGTGTGGAAGGTTCTTGCCAGGAAAGTGAAAGAAAAGTGAAAGTGAAGTAGCTCAGTCGTGTCCAAATCTTTGCGACCCCCGTGGACTCCAGCCTACCAGGCTCCTTCCTCCATGGGATTTTCCAGGCAAGAATACTGGAGTGGGTTGCCATTTCCTTCTCCATGGGATCTTCCTGACCCAGGGATCAAACCCGGGTCTCCCGCATTGCAGGCAGACGCTTTAACCTCTGAGCCACCAGGGAAGCCCTATCTTGCTGGGTGGATGTCTCAAATATAAACCGGATATAATCACCTTCAGGGAGCTCATGGTCTGGTTCTTAGATTCTCGTGAGAAGAGGCTCAGCATTTCTGATCAAAAGCTGTTCTCATGAAAGAGCTTGATGAGATTCCTCTTACTAACTGTAAATAAATTAACAACCTTCCCTCTCCTGTGGAATTAGCATTTTTAAGAGGAGATCATTCTTAAGCAAGAGGAGTCACTCTGTAAGGGGCGGAATTTCAATCATCATTGAACAGGTGCTAGGCTGTTGTGAGTACATTTAGCCAAGAAGATCACAACTGTGGGTGTGTATTTGACCCACAAACACACAGACAGAAATAGAGTGAATGATCAATGCATTCCCTCAAAAGTGACACTGAGTCTAGGTATCTCTACTGAGCAACTCTCTGGATTCCCTCGGGAGAACCAAGACACCCAGGTAACTGGTGGCAAGAGGCAGGAAAAGAGTCATCTCTCTCAGGCCCTCTGGGCTCTGTCTTGTCACTTGGTTTGAGCAGCCTCTTTGTCTAGAGGTTGGATCTGGGATATCATCTTTTCTGCCCCAGCCAATGACCATTCCAAAGGGTGCCTTGTTGAGACGGGAACTCTCCGCACCCTCCAACATAGGCCACTGAATCTCTTCAAGGGATGTAGAAACACTGAGCATGCTGAGCCCACTCCTGCCTGGTAAATCACGATGACATTACTGGTTTTTTTTTTTTAATATTTATTTATTTGGCTACATTGAGTCTGAGTTACGACACAAGGGACCTTCATTGCGTCATGAGGGATCTTTCATCACTGCAGCTGCAGGGGGCTCAGTAGAGCGCAGGCTCCCTAGCAGTGGTGTGAGGGTTTAGCTGCCCCTCAACATGTGGGATCTTAGTTTCCCAGCCAGGGATCAAACGCACATACCCTGCACTGCAATGCGGATTCTTAAGCACTGGGCCACCGGGGAAGTCCCATGATGACATTATGGTAAGCCTTAGTTCCTCCCTCAAAAGCCTCAAGGCTGAAGCCTCATCTCAGGTCTTCTCAAATCAGTTTGGTGCCTGCCTGTTGCTTTTGTCCATCTAGTACACAGAAACACTCTTTCCCATGGGGAACACACATCATGTAGTTTTGGTAGGGCTGAAGCCCTGAAACCACTCCACCCAGGTCTGGATGACCAAAGTATCTTATTCCTCTGTCCACAGGGATTGGTTCAGAAGTAGACATGTAACCAAAACCAATCCAAGTCCCCCTTGGGATTTTTCTACCAGAGCTAGTGGGAAATGGTTTCCTTCCACCATGGCTGCTACCTGGGAGGCAGGGAAAATGAAAGACCCCACTTCATAGAGAGCACTTATCTATCAGAATAAGGTCAAGTGGAGACATGCAAAGCAAAACAGCAGGAGAGACAATGCTGGTTCTCTCCCAGATCCATGATTGATCTAGTGTCTCTGCTAGATATCCCAGGACATTTGCCAGTAAATCCTATTTTTACTTGCATTAGTCTAAGCCGGATATATCTTTCTTGCAACTGAAAATATCCATCTTGAATACAAAGATCTCCATACACTCCATGGCAGAACTTTGAGTGAGATCCATGGTACATTGATTGGGGGCCAAAAGCACTGGGGTGGGTAGCCCCTCTTTCCTGTTGGTTTGGGGCCCACGTTGGCACACAGAAGCATTTGCAACTATCATCCTCCCCTAATTATTTTCATAAATCTGTTCAAGGTTGTCAATGATTAAATAGGAAGGTAATATGCATAGGCATACATGAAAATAGTGTTTTTTTAAGCAGTTCGTTTTAAAATTTTTTATTAAGATTACTTTGGGGGAGACAGTGACAGGGCCTAAAATGACAAGTAGACAGACTGTAATCAGAACTCCAATTTAAAGGCATAGAAATGGGCAGGATCCAGTTATGAGGCCACAGAACAGAAGCCAGGACACCAAGACTCAGAGCAGAAGGCAAGAAGCCAAGCTGAGAGTAAGACCCTGGCCACCAGCCATGACCAAAGGTTTTCCCATTCTCCCTGGCATTGACCATGCAAATGGCATGACCCCATACATAAGTGCCAACTTCCTGCTACTGCTATTGTTCCTACTGGATTAAGTAAGCCACCCCGGTTCCTGACTTTATGTCTGGGGACTAGACGTAGTCTTCTGTGGGCTAGTCACTAGTTTTTTTGGCCTCTGTTTGCTTCCTCTTTAAAATAATCAATTTGCCTCTCAGGATCTTTGTAGTATCAGAAATTATGCACATAAAGTAGGCATCGAGGACTTCCCTGATGGTCCAGGGGCTAAGACTCTGAGCTCCCAATGCAGGGGGTCCAGGTTTGATCCCTGGCGAGTGAACTAGATCCCACATGCCACAATTAAGGCCTAGCGCAGCCAAAATAAATAAGCACAACTCTCTAAAAAGTAGGCAGTGAATAAATTACTTCTATTATCATTTTATTGTTCAACAGAGTAATAGGAAATTTCTCCTATTACCATAGCATATAAAAAGCAAGGTTAAGTGAAAGCAAAAATGGGTACCTGGCACCAATGTTCTGTCTTATTTGGTTTTCATTCAGCTGCAAGTAAAGATACCCAACTAGCAGGAGCTGAAACAATTGAGCTTTTATTTTTCATCTGCAATGAGACATCCAGAGTAAGTGGCTGCTGGCCGTAATATAACCTGCGATCCAGGCCCTTTCTGTCTTTCTGCTCAGGCACTTTAGCCTGTCAACTTGTCATCCATGGCTGTAACCTCAGAGTCTCAAGCAGACTATGATAGCTCAAAGCAGGAAAGGAACAAGAGATGACCCTGTCTCATCCTTTCTTTATATCAGAAAAAGCAAAATCTTTCCTAGAACCACATTTCTACTCCTAGAGTCTTCCATGTGTTTTTGTGTTGTTGTTTTTTTTTTGCCAGAAATGTGTCACAGAGCCACCCTTAGCTGCAGGAGGGGCTTGGAAAGTGATTATTTATCTTCTCAGCTCCTGCTGTGGAATGCACCAAGGGGAAAGGAGATGAGAAGGGATGCTGGTTAGACCAGCAAGGGGCACCTGCCCCACCCTGTGGGTAGGCTGATAAATCACTGCGCTCTTTCAGAGGGCCATTTGGTAATGTTCTATTAAGTGTAAAGTGCACATACCCTTCAACCCAGGAGTTCTATTTCTTTGGAACTCTCCTAGAGAGACAGTGGCAGATGTTCCCTTCTCAAAGAGCTTGGGAAATGAGGATCAGAGTGGGATCATCATAATAATGAGGCAAATTGGAAATAAACCTCAATGTCTGTCAATGTGGGAGTGATGATGTATATGAGAAACCAAAACCACAGGATACCACTCACAGCACACACAATGTCATAGGTCTGGAAAGACCGACCGGGACAGATCTCAAAGTCTCGTTGTTGACTAAAAACGATCATCTGCAGGGCAGTACGCACAATGATCACATACGTGTCGAGGAGCCAAAGAGGAATCCCACCCAGATTTCAGTTTTAAAATGCCGTACTCTGAAAGAATATGGATCAGTTCAGTTCAGTCGCTTAGTCATGAAAGACTATCGATGGATACCACCAAACTGGTTAGAGCTTCCTATCTCTGGGAGAGGGTCAAGTTGGGGAATGTGAAGAGGAACTTTCCCTCTGTTGTTTGCATTTTAATAAGAAGAATAAACTTGTGTTATATTTTTGTAGTTTAAAAAAATTATGGTACATATATAGACCATTTATTAAGTAAGCATTGAAAACAATGATTAAAATCTTTTTGGATAATAGGTACCTTGTAGTTGGAAGAAGCCCGAGCTCATTTTTCCTGAGAACTTAAGAATTTTGCTTTGGAGAAGGGGCTGCTCTGCCGGGTAGTTCTGTGTTCCTATGGTTCTGTGATGAGGTAAGTTTGGGTACGTGTGTGCTCAGTTGTGTCCAGCTCTTTGTGACCCTGAAAGGTTGCTGCTGAACCACGAAAGACGCCAGGCTTCTTTCTAGGCTTCCGGAGGAGAAGAATTCAATCCGGGGCCAGAGACAAGGCCTGACCGCTCAGAGCTTTTGTGTAATAAAGTTTTATTAAAGTATAAAAGATAGAGAAAGCTTCTGACATAGACATCAGAAGGGGGGCAGAAAGAATACCCCCCTGCTAGTCTTTAGCTGGATGTTATATAGCTACTAGCAGTCTGCTAATGAAAGAAAGGAAATGTCTCAAAACTCAGAGGATGGCACCAGGCCCCTCACCCACAAGATGCATTTTGAGACCATCTTGGCACCAGGTGAGTCATCCTGGGCCATAAAACAATTGATATGAATCTTGAAGAAAGGCAGATTCCCATACAAATATATAGTTTCATTAACATAGATTAAGAGAACAGTGTATAAGTATAACATACTAGTTTGTCAAGTCGGTTCTGAGCCTTTAGGTGGAACCGACTTGAAGACAGAGTCTGGGGTAAATGCATAGTACATTAACATAGCTTAAGACAAAGATTTCCATAAGAAAAATGCATTGGTTAGCTCCTGGTTTGAGAAAAGTTAAGTTCAGGTGGAACCAGGTGTCATTATGGCAACAAAAAATTTTAAGAGAAACCTCTTTTTAAATTTGTGTAGAGAAGGGGAAAAAATATAACAGTTTGTTTCCTCTTGCCACTTAAGAGAGAGATAAAAAGAAAGTCTGAAACTTGCAGCCTGTTTCCTCCGTTTGGAGACCCTGGTCTTCCTTCCTGTTACCCTCTCAACCCCTTGGGCTGTAGCCCGCCAGGCTCTTCTGTCCATTCGATTCTCCAGGCAAGAATACTGGAATGGGTTGCCGTTTCCTCCTCTAGGAGATCTTCCTGACCCAGGGCTTGAACCCACATCTCCTGCATCTCTGCACTGGCAAGTGGATGCTTTACCACGGTGCCACCGGGGAAGCCCAAGGAAAGTTTGAAAGCCAGGAAATTTGCAACTGAGAATTGACTTGCTGAGCTAAGGGAGGGCAATGGCAGGGAGGAGGACCTCAGGTTGGATTACGGGAGCAGCCTCCCCCAAGTGCATTTTGGCCCTGGGCCTCCAGATCAGAGCTTTTCCCAAGATCATGAGCTTTTGCTGCCAGCACACACTTGAGTAAAGCCCGTCCGGGAGGCGCCGAGCGCATCTGCAGCGTGTCTTTTAGAGTGGCCTCCTGCTGGCCCAGCTCTGCGTGTGCCCAAGGAAGATGCAGGCAAAGCTGGCCAGCACAGAGCCAGCGCCGTCCAGGCTGCAGGCACCTGGTTCAGCCCCTTCTCTCCCCCTCCCTTTGGCTCCGCCTTCCTAATCCTCCCGAGGTGAGCATTTTCAAGCAGCAGCCAGATGGTGCCTTCTAAAGGCAGGTGATGGTGGATGGGATGTTTGACACCACACTCCCTTCCCGTGCCCACTCTGGGTTCCAGCCCTTGGGAGCCTCTGGGCCCTGCTAATAAGAGCCAGTCTGTCCTCTGCCTGGGGACGTGTCAGCCGGGATAGTCATTGCAGGCTCCTGCTTGTTGAGCCAAATGCCTGAAGCCTCCCAGGCGCCAGTCCTGGCCTCGGAACCTGCCAGATGTAACTGGGGAAAGTCAGTCAAGGAGATTGACAATGTGAAGAATCTGAAAATAAACAAGGTGAGGACTGCTTTCTCGGCTCCGAGGCAGATGGTGACCTGGGGGAATCCGGCAGAGTAAACAAACAAACATCAAATAAATAAAGCTTTCTTCAGTGGCAACAGAAGAGAAGAGTCAAACAAGCAAGTTACATTCATTTTTGTGTGTATTTGACTATTTTCACATTGTAAATGTAAATGTGTTAGTCACTCAGTCGTGTCTGACTCTTTGTGACCCCATGGGCTGTAGCCCGCCAGGCTCCTCTGTCCATGGGATTCTCCAAGCAAGAATACTGGTGTGGGTTGCCATTTCCTTCTCCAGGGGATCTTCCCAACCCAGGGATTGAACCCCGGTCTCCTGCATTGCAGGCAGATTGTTTATTATTTGAGCCACAACAAAATGGCTTGCATCACCTGGTTTCTGCAATCTCTGGCCTAGAAGGTCCCTCCTGTCACTCTCCATGCATAAATCCTACAAATCCTACAGGACCCACTCCAAAAGCCTCCTTCTCTCAGAAACCCTTCCTGATGTCTCCTCCTCCACCCCCAGTGGGAAGAACCCTTCTTCTGGGTTCTTATGTCCTTTTCTTGTACCATGTTGATAGTAGCTATTCCATTCGCTCTTTTAAAATAGTTATATATATGCATGCTGGTTCCACCAAATAGCCCGAGCGTGCCCCCTCACTTTTTGGCCATTCCATGCAGCATGTGGTAATCTTAGTTCCCATCCAAGGATGGAGCCCATGCCCACCTGCATTTGGAGCCCAGAGTCTTAACCACTGGACCACTAGGGAAGTCCCCTGGGATTTGAATTTGTGAACCTTTCTATCCTCAGCACCTACCACATGGTCTCAGGCAATGGGAACTAAATAAATGGATAACTAGATCAATCATTGACTCATTTCATAAATACTATGGTGCATCCAAATATAACAGGCACTGTTCTAGGCAGTGATGTTAACAAGACAGATAAGACTGTGGACCCATTGTCCTCACAGAGTTTGCAGTCTGGCAGGTGAAGGCAGCCATATAAGACAGATAATTACGGTGAAGAGTTACAGTGCCATCATTAACAGTACATCCAAGGTAGAGGGGAGGGTGCGAAGGAGAAGGTTCAAGTTTACGTGAGGGAGATTAGGAAAGCCTTCAGGACAGAGGTGATGTTAACTTGATCCATTAGTTCTGGTTCATGCTTCCCAGGTGGGGCTAGTGGTAAATAGTCTGCCTGTCAATGCAGGAAACATAAGAGATGCAGGTTCGATCCCTGAGTTGGGAGGATCCCCTGAAGGAGGGCATGGCAACCCATTCCTGTATTCTTGCCTGTAGAATCCCCATGGACAGGGGAGCCTGGCAGGCTACAGTCCATAGCGTCGCAGAGTCAGACACAACTGAAATAACTTAGCACACACGCATGCAAAAAGAGGGTTAGACATGCAAGAGATTCATTGGCGGGGAGAGCAGAGGTGATAGGAAGAGCCCTCAGGCCATAGTCAGCCTGACATCTGTGGAAAAGGAGGATAGCATAGGGAGAGTCTCAGACTGCAGGGCAGTTCCAAGAATGCTGTGGCTAGAACAATGGGGAGTCCTTGAGCCCAAGTTGCCATTGGAGGAATCTCAGATCTTGTGGGGTGGGGCTGCCTTAGTGACCCACTGTGCCCAGTCAGTGGCTGGGAAGAGTCCCCAAGAATCACGGCCTTAGCAAGAACATAGTGGGAGGACCAGCAGAACAGCAGGTGGGGGCATCATTAATGATGTTCCCTGCAACAGGAGATATGAGGACACATTTTCACGGCTGCTGTACTTGGTCTTTATGCTTAAACAAGTATCAGCAGCATGTCAGTGAGGGGATGTGGGAGAAGACAAAAGGGAAGATGCTCCAGGATGAGGAACATGTATGAGCAAAGATACCAAAGCTTGAAGCAATGGGGCTCACCGGTGGCCTGTAATAGCTGGGCATGAATGGAGTGCAGACCGGGGTATGAGGAGGGATGATGCAGCAAGAGATGAGGTGGGCTGGGTGGCAGTGGCCCCATCATGGGGCGGTATTACCCGTGAGCTGTGGGGAGCTGTTGAAGATTGGTGGGTATTAGAGCAGATTTGGGCTTGGAAAGAGGCTCTGCCGGCCACATAGAAGAGGGCTCACAGGGAAACAGGCCATACAGGAGGCCCAGCAAGCGCTGGGGAGTGACCCACTGAGGATGGACTAAAGCAGTGGAGGCAGAAAAGGGAGGAAGGGAGGGATGAATGAATGGAAGGATGGATGAACCTAGAAACGAATGAGTGAATGCAGGTGGGCAGATGCAAACCAGCTGTGTTGTCTCAAGGACAGCTCGCTGGATTCAAAGCCCTGAATTCTGCTCTTAAGCACAGATGGAAATAAAGCAGCTCTACTATAACTCCTTCCTGCTGAAGAGTTTCCATTAGGCGGAAACATGCCCTGATACATTATCAAGGGACAAATCTCTCTCCAAGATCCTGCTCAGCAGAAACACACTGCTGCTTGTCCCCTCAGCACAGGCTAGTCTTAGGCAGGCAGGCCTGTATGTGACTCTGAGCCCAGTTGGAGGCTGGATCCCCAGGAGGCAAGGCCGTCCTTTTTCACTCCATTCATCTTCAGGGCCAGATGGCGTTTGCCTCATTGACTTTCACTGCTGATGGCATCTTGTTTGCTGGTTTTTCACAGGTTGCTTTCTTTCCTTTATTTCAATTCATTCTCCCACTCGCCCCACTTTTGTGCCCTGTGTCACGTTCATCACGCCGGCAAGGAGGCACCTGGATCTCTCAGCAGGTGGGTGTTTCCAGGGAGCCGGCCCAACCCAGTTCCTACAGCTCAGCACCCACCCCCACCTGACCCAGTTCTTTCACGGTGGGAGCCCTGAGAGCAGTAAACTCAGTTTTATTGAAAAGCCCTGCTGATCAAGCAAGATGGCAAGGCCATCAATGATAGCCATGACCAAAAGGGTGATTTCTGGTCCAATCTACTTAATTCTTTCCAAGCTCCCTGTGACCACCTTTCATAAGGACTGTCTTAAAAGCAACTTCAAGGATGGTTCCCATTTAGTACTTTGTCTTGTTGTTCAGTTGTGTCCTTTTCTTCGTGACCTCATGAACTACAGCATGCCAAGCTTCCCTGTCCACCACTGTCTCCCAGAATTTGCCTAAGCTCATGTCCATTGAGTCGACGATGCCATCCAACCATCTAATCCTCTATCACCCCCTTCTCCTACTGCTTTCAATCTTTTCCAGCATCAGGGTCTTTTCCAATGAGTTGGCTCTTCATATCAGGTGGCCAAAGTATTGGAGCTTCAGCTTCAGCATCAGTCCTTCCAATGAATATTCAGGGTTGACTCCCTTTAGGATTGACTGGTTTGATCTCCTTGCTCTCCAAGGGACTCTCAAGAGTCTTCTCCAGTTCTATAATGTCACCAGTAAGGTCAATCAGTTTATCCACCCGCTCACACCATGCCTCCAGGCCCCAGGGCCTACCTACAAATCAAAAGGCTCCATCCTTCCTTTCTAGTCAAAAAACAGCCTCTTTCACCTTTAAGATGCAGCTCTACTTTCTGCTCAAAGCAGTATTTCCAGCAATCTCTGTTCCTTATGTTTGCAACCCTGTCCAGTTGTGGCTTGTAGTTGACTTTCTTTGGTCTGAGTTCCCTTGAACATTAGGTGCTTCTGTTCTATTTTCTTCACCTTCTTATATTCTCAAGAGTGAGAATGAAGCTGTGTTCCTCCTTCAGGGTCTCTGAGCATCTGGAGGATAGTCTGGCGTCACTGTGCAGTTGAGCGATGTTGGTGTATGTGACTTGCAAGGCCTGTTCTGGCTGCATGGTGAGTCCTCGGGCCAGCACTTCCCGTTCACTCAGTGGAAACACTAGCTTCTGCTCACCCACAAGCCTTATCAGGGCTTGGGGATGATGAGTGTAACCTGTAAATTGCTCTGAGTTCCTCGGAAGAGATAGGACTGAGAGACTTGCAGCTGTTATCAGAAAGTGATCAATACTGGAGGAAAAAATCACCCAGTTTTATATTTGTCTTATATTTTCATCACTCTCATATACCCTGGTCCTTCTTAGCAGTTTTGCTGCTTGCCTTTCTCAGCCTTCCTCCCTGCAAGTATTTATAATGTTATGTAACTCTCTCACATTTAGATTTAATTGACTCCAAGTGTATTGTCCACAATCTTTATTGATGAACACATGATTCCCTGGGCCTGGCTCTGCACTTTGGTGGTGGTATTGGTAGTGGTGTGTGTGTGTGTGTGTGTGTAACTGAGAAACAACCTGGCAAGTGCCAACTGGCAGCGTTTCTGGATCAATAATAGTAATGATTGCAGAGACTTCCAAAGAGCTATTGCCAAATCCTTTGGCTTTTTTCAATATCATTATCACTATTACAAGGACACCCCAAGGCCCTTTTACTTAGAGATACAACAGAGGGCCCCAGTGAGAGGATTGTTGATTTCTGTCTTAAAGGGCTGCAACCTCAATGCTTCCAAGAGGGGTGGGTGGCTGGGCTAAGGTTGACCTTGGAATGGCATGGTCTCCAGAGAGCTCATTTTTTGCTAGTTATCCATGTGACCGTTTTCTCTGCCTTGACCTGAGAATTTCCACCTGCCTCAGAGAAGACATGTTTATAAAAATCTAGAGCTTCCCTGGTGAAATAAGGTTGTGTTTAAGTACCCACGCCCAGGCAGACATCCTGCGTCCACTCTTCGCTCTGTTGTTTCCTGGGTGTGTGTCCTTTTCAAGGCTCTCCTCTCCTGGAGCCGCCATCCCCAGGTATTACAGATGGGGTACAGGGGCTGGAGGGTTGTCCAGGGATGACTGACAGTTGGGGGTCTGTGGTGGGCCTCCCGTGTAGGGGAGAGGGGATCCGGAGAAAGGGCATGTGGCTCAAGCAAGAAGACAAAGCCCTGAGGAACCCATGGAAATCATTCATTCATCCATCCATCCATTCATTCACATGCACTCATCTAACATGTATTTCTTGAGGGCCTACTTTGGGTCAGGCATTATTCTATGTTCCAGATCAATGCTGTCCAACAGAAATTTAACATAAGCCACACATGGGATTTAAAAAATTTTTTTTGGCTGTGCTGGGTCGTCATCGCTGTGCACAGGCTTTCTCTAGCTGCAGTGCATGAGCTTCTCATTGTGGGGTTTCTCTCGTTGCTGAGAACAGGCTCAGCAGTTGTGACACACAGGCTTAGTTGCCCTGTGGCGTGTGGGATCTTCCCGGACCAGGTATTGAACCCACATGCCCTGAATTGACAGGCAGATTCTTTACCACTGGACCACCAGAGAAGTTCATACACATGGAATTTTAAACTTTCTAACAGCCGCATCAAGAAGAGGAAATAGGTGAAATTAATTTTTATGATCTGTTTTAGTTAACCCAATATATCCAAGGTATTATCAGTGCCATTTCAACATGTAAGCAGTATAGAAAACACTAGAGAGATATTTTATGTTGTTGCTTTTATCCTGAGACTTTGACACTGTGTATTACTCACAGCACATCTCCAGCACCGGCTGTGGAGACTGCAACGTCTGGAAACCTGGAGTTGGGGACAGCGGTGATTGCTGACAATTACAGGCTCCTCATTAAGAGAGAGGCAGCGTGCTAAGCATTTCCGTGCACTAAGTAAGTCCATTCTGTGGCCCAGCTGGTAGGTATTGCTTCACACTTATTTCACAGTGATGAGGACATGGAGGCCCAGAAACTATAAGTTGCTCTAAACCATATGGCGGCTGAGCTGTGAGCCAAGGAGCACGGTCTGTCCAACTCCACGCCCTTAGGCTTGTATTTACAATCCCATTACCTCGTCCCTTTGGGCCAGTTGGCCCGTCTGTTAACCCAATGTGGTTGTTTCTTAGTTCTCAGGGCTGTGGTGAGAGAGGCAATGAAACCGTTGTGACCCACATGAACAGCTGGCTCTGCCTTACCCACGACACCAGGAAAGGTCACATCCCTTAGGTTCCTTCAATTTCAATAAAAGCCACCCATAGGCTAATCAGTAGAAATTCACTGTCACCCTTTTGGGGCCCTCCCTGTCCCTGGGACTCTAGAGTCCTAATAGGGACCTTGCCTGGCTCCCCCACCACCTGCCACAGTCCCGTGTGCCACGCAGGCCCATGCAGAGAGCTGGGCCTCCCCCTGCCGGGGTGGTTGGTTCATGACAAAGCTGACCAGAGGTAACACTGTAGGAAGCCACCCTCAACTGTGTGTTCCTCAAGCCCCAGGGCCAGCAAGTGAACTTAAAATCTCAGACTTCTGAGCCTGCATTTAAAAAATCAGGATATTTCACACACACACACACACACACACACAAATAGAATTTCTCTCTCAAGAAAAAAAAAAAGCCCCAAGCATGATGACCCTCATTTTATACACCCACGTGGTGACCTGTGGGTGGTGGCTGTCCCCGTAGAAGAGGCACTTGCAACTATGGATCATAGCACTCATCCTAGGCATGAAAAATTAGAGTTTTCGTTTATCATCACATGTTTGCTATTGCTTTGAACTGTGGAGACAGTGATCTCTCTGGGCTCATGTCTCTACAGGACAGACGGCACACAGGCCCTGAGAGGCCTAAGGGCGGCAGTTCAACAATTCCCTCACCTGGCACCGTGCCACACCCGTCCAGCTCCCAGGGCCCCTCCCTCAGCCGCCCACATGGCCATTCTCCCCTCTGGAAGCGCTGCCCTGTCGCTGAGTCTGGCATCTGGCCCCGCAGATGCTGCAAGCTCTGAGCTTCTCTCCAGTTCTTAGGAGCCTCTGAAGCACTAAGCATTTCTTTCATTTGCCAAAAGCAGGGTTTTGAGTGTGTGAATGTGCTTGTGAGGAGGCTGACCTTAACACCCCAGCTGTCTATTTCTCTTTTGCTAGGAGTTGGGCCAACACCCACCGTGCCTCACTGGTTTATCTTTCTCAGGAGACCACGTAGTAAAGTGACTGAGAGCCCAGAGCTGGGAGCCACACTACCTAAACCTAAGCCTGGCTCCAACACTCCCTGCTCACTTGTACTTGAAAATGTCCCTTGGTCTCCCCATGTCTCACCTTCCCTAATGGGAATTTGTACTAAAGTGCTTAGGATGCTTGTCTCAGTGCCTGGCACAGCTCGCGCCATGGAAGAGGTTGCTGCCATTCTGAGAGTATACAAACCCTGTTCTCAGCAGGTCACCCACTGCACCATTTGATCTGACCAGTGCAGGGGAGGCAGAGGAAAATGGTAACTGTTTTCTGTCCTAGTACCATGGCCACGGAGTGTCAACTCTGCAGAGACTTCCTTCTTTCAGGGCTTCTGATTTCAGAGTGGGGACTAGGGGCACTTCATCACTTTTCCACACTGGGAGATAATGGTGATGACATGCTCCAAGGAAACGGGCCCAATAGGACAGCCCCTGTTTACTCTGCCCACTGCTCAACAAGCTAGGAGGGGTGACCACAGAGGACAGTGGACACCTGAGCCTTTTCACAGGTGGGGGGCCCCTGGCCTGCTTCCCCATGTGGAAGCACGTGAAGGTGGGCGGCCTGGATCCAGACTAACCACTTCCTCAGAGTTCAGCTACAGCAGGAGGTGGGGGTGCAGCGTCAAGATGTTCCCCTCCATACAAACTACAGATGGAGAAAGGAAGGACTCTGTAGAAGAAAAGACAAATGCTAGACCGAAGAGCAGGATGAGCCCAGTAGGGGCTGGGGTTCTCTGGACACAGCACAGGCCACTGTGCATGACCTGGGCAAGCAGGTCGTGAAAGGGTTTGGGGGGGGGCGGGGGGCTGGAGACACAGACAGAACAGGGTTAGGAGTCAGGAGACTTGGGTTCCAGGTCCAGCTGTGCCCCAACAGCGTGAGTGACCTTAGGCAGGTCCCCTCTGCTGGTCCTCAGTCTCCTCAGCCAAGGAGGGGCGAGACAGGGTATTCTTACTGTCCCTTCTAGTTGTGACACTCTGTGACCATTTTCTGGCCACACTTGTTATGTCTTCTGTCTGTCCCAGTCTTGCCAGTGGTATACTGTGACCCCCCCCCCCCAAAGCAAGACCTGCGTCTATGATAAGCTCTAGGTTCCTATGTCAGGTATTGCTTAGGCCCTCAGACCTCACTTGGACACAGTAAAACTTTTTTTTTAAAATAGTGGTAGCTTCCATGCTGGGCACCCCATGTTTATCTTACCCATTTTTCTATTAATTCAACAGCACTGATTAAACACGTGGCATGCAGAACTTGGTGTGGGCACTGGGGAGAATGAATGAGACAGCCCAGGGCATAAAACCCAGCAACTCGCCCAGAGGCCAGGAGCCTGGATCTCTGCGCACCTGTGCATTGAAGCATCCTGATGTGCCCCTGCCTAAGAGGGTGCCATGGCCTCACCCTCATCTCATGGATCAGGTGCAGGGGGTACCAGAGGGCCAGACCAGCCTCCTGCATCATTGGAAGGGCCAAGCTTTCAAGTCCCCTTCTTACCCCATCCCTCTCTTCTTCAGGGCTTGTGAATGGTCTGAAACCAAAGCATTTCCAGAGACACTCCCCAGACTGAAGGGATCTTGGGCCCTGGTGTCAGGAGCCTCTCCTCTTTCCCCAGAAGCCTGGATGGCCTCCCACTGATGGAGCCTGATAATAAATGAGTTCATTACCCATGCTGCTGAGGCCCATGACAGCCCATCTGCTGGCATGATTAATTAAAACTTTGACTGGCAATGGAGGTGCCATCTCAGGGCCGGAAAGCAATTAATCGGAGCATCTTCCAGCCCATCATTTCTGATGGATCCTAGAGAGACTGGCGCCAGAGACAGAGAGCAGGGTCTTCGTGGGCTGCTCCCCTTGCCTTCCTCTCCTGTATTCCCTGCAGAGCCTCCTTCCCTGTGAAACCCACTCTAATTAAGTAGAGGCAGAATGGTGAGCCAGATCCTCAAATTCCATCATGTGCAGTTGTCCCCTGAGTAAGATTTCCTTCAGTTCAGTTAGGGAAAGGTTTTTCTACTCCTCCCAGGAGCAGGAAGTGTTGGGGTTTGAAAGAGGGTTTCCCCCTCTCTTGAGCCCTGTGCTCAGGCACAGTGAATTCCTCCCACTTCCCTCTCCATGTGGAGACCGTGTCATCATTCCCTCTTTCTCTATCTGTCCTCCCGGCTGTGTATGGAGCAAGGCTGCTGAAAAGGCCTCGGGCCCAAGCAGAGCGCTTCCTCCTCTGGATGGCTTGTCATGTGAGCCTCACACCCACTTAGGAATGAAGACACAGATGTCCCGGAATGGAGTAGGACCTTGAATTAACTCATCTGTATACTTGGTTGCTTCCAGTAGGTGTGTTTGTGGTTGTGATATCATAAAGTGAAACAGAGATGGCTGGGAGACAAGAGTTGGGGGTGAGAGCTGGGCTGAGTACCTAATAAATACAATTAAGAGAGAGGCTGGGAAGGAAACAGGGGTCATTCCTTGTGGGGGACACTGACTCACACCGAGAGATGGCTTAAGAGTCCGAATTCTGCTTTCTTCCACATTCACCATGGACTGTAAAGGAAAGTTCCCATATTTTTGCTTTAGTTTCTTTTTACAAATGGAGATTCTCTCTTGACTTATTTTAGGGAAATGTGATGACAATCAGGAAAATTTCCTGTGATAAAAGATAGAATGCTAACAGGGGAGCTTCTAGTAATATTAGCTTGTCTCAAAGTCCCACTGCCCATGTTCTGAGAATGTGGACATGCCCCGTCTTGGATGTGTGTTTATTGATGTGTCTAGAACAGTGCCTGGCACACACAGTAAGTACTCTGTAAATGCTCATGGGAAATGTGAGTGAAAAGAGACTAAGAAATGTCCTTTAAGCCTTCATGGAGTCCAGTGTCTTTGAAGTTTTTAAGCTCATGGTGCCCTCTGATGATACAATATCTTACAGGGACTCCCAATGAGGAAAACAGAGAGCGTGCTACTCTGGGTTTAAGTGTGTATGAACAGGGCAAGGAAGCCCTCACCTGCCCCCACTCTGAATTTACAAAGAAAGAAACCGGAGGAAAGAGACTAGAGACATGTGGAGCTAACCCCAGTCCAGGGCCCCTCTCCCCGTGGCTCTCCCCACTGCTCTGGGGCTACTAGACTACCTGGCAGGGGCCCGAGGGGCCCTGCCAGGCCACCACCCCAAGTCTTCTCAACCAGAATGGCGTTACCTTTGTCTGTCATGTATGTTAAGCTTCTGTAGAGGCTTTCATTTGAGGAAAGGGTTCTCACGTTTAAAAAGCAAACAAACAAAATTCATTGTTAGGGGAATGGAAGGAGAAGGGAGTATGGATTGAGGCAGAGGTTGGTTCTGGGGGAGATTCTGCTTCCTTTTATCACATGACCCTAAAGAAGTCAGAAAATGGACGAGGCGGGGACAAGACCTGAACCTTCTTGCCTGTACTTCTTTGGGGGATTATTGTTTTATTCTGTGCAGTGGGAGGAAACTCTTGCTCACTGACTAGGATCTGACTCGGTAGGAGAAAAGAGAAAGGGGGGCAATCAGAAGGGAAAGAGTCAAAGAAACCCCGCTTGGTTCCCGGAAGTCCTGAGATGCTCAGATACCAAGTGCCTCCAAGTCACATGGGAAGGAGTGACCAGAGAGCCTTTCTGCTGGTGCCCCTGGCTCACACTGAGAGCTAAAGAGAGGGAGAGAGACACCAGGAGATGGTGCTCACACTTGGCCACACATGGAATCATTGAGGAATCTTTAATCACTAGCGGTGCCTAGCGCCTGTGTTCTGATTCCATGGGCAGGGCCTGGGACCCAGGGTGGGCAGCAGGAGTTTTTAAAGCTCTTCAGGTGCCAGAAAAGGTCTGTCTAGTCAAAGCTATAGTTTTTCCAGTAGTCATGTATGGATTGAGAGTTGGGCCATGAAGAAATCTGAATGCCAAAGAGAACTGATGCCTTTGATTTGTGGGGCTGGACATCAAGGAGATCAAGCCAGTCAATCCTAAAGGAAATCAACCCTGAATATTCCTTGGAAGGACTGATGATGAAGCTGAAGTTCCAATACTTTGGCCACCTGATGTGAAGAGTTGACTCATTGGAAAAGAAGCTGATGCTGGGAAAGATTGAGGGCAGAGGAGGAGGGGGCAACAGAGGATGAGACTGTTGGATGGCATCACTGACTCAATGGACATGAGTTTGAGCAAACTCAGGGAGATGGTGAAGGACAGGGAAGCCTGAAGTGCTGTAGTTCATGGGGTTGCAAAGAGTCAGACATGACTGAGCGGCTGAACAACAACAGGTGATTCTAACGTAGAGCAAAGTTCAGGAAGCCCTGCATCAGAAGCCGCGGTAGGCAGTCCTTCCTGAAGCCTCCCAAGGAGCAGCGCCTTTGATTCTTATCCCACTTCTCACAAAGGGTGGGTCTCCAGAGACAGGAGCCCTGAGCCGGACAGGACAGAGGTGCAGGGGCACCAAGAGGGGCCGGCATACCTGCAGCCTGTGGTTATTCTGCTCCCCAGGGTTTCCTGCTCCTTGGGGACACAGGCAAACCACACAGACAAGAGCTTTGCAGGAGGCTGCATAAACAGGAGGTGCCAGGTCGGAAGCACTTTCCTGCAAAGAGGGGAAGGTCAGAGAGGGATGTGGCCAGGGGGGAGATGGACAGTTATATCCAGCTGTGTCAAGGTGGGACAGTGAGCAGCCGGGTGGCGTGTTCTGAAGAGGAGGAGAGGGGACAACTGGGGGGACAAGCTAACTCAGCCTGACAAGTGGGCTGAAGAGGGCAAACAGTCATAAGCCCTTGACAGCGGGCTCCGGTTTTCCAGGAATCTCAGGCTCCCTGGGGGGAGGGGGCTGGATTCCCCGCTGCTGAATGGCTGTCAGTGGGGTCATGCTCTCGGCCATCCTCCTCTCCACTTCCCCGGGGGCTCCCCTGGTTTGGACTCTCATCCTCGCTCCGAGGCCACTCCAGCAGCCTGTAAACTGCTGACGCTGCATCCTCTCCATCCTCTCTGCCAGAATAACCTTGAAGGGCCCATCTGATTGCATTTTTCTTTTCAAAAACACGGTACTTCTCACAACTGCCTGACCTATCTTTGCAGTCTGACTGCTAGCCGTTTTCCATCATGCACCTCGCCCTCCACTTAACCTTTCCTAGGTCTGGCCTGAACTTGGCTGTGTCCTCTATTTGAGTGGCCTGCCTTTCCCCCATTAGATTCTTGTTCCATTCACGGTCCGTCTTCAATGACACCAACTCTAGAAAGTGCCCCCAGCCACCAGGCCTGAACTCCATTGCCCCTTCAGTGTCTGAAGCTCTTTTTTGTCCCTTGTATAGTCTTTCTCACCCTGTGGGTTTGGGTATCTGTGACCATCTGGAGGACCAGCAAAGTGTTCTCCTATTCTAACCTTCTGGAGTGCCCAGCTGTGTTTTGGATACAGCAGATGCTCAATGTATGCTTACTAAATTGAATTTTGTAGACAAGGAACCCAGGACACAGTCCAGGGAATGGGTGGACAGCGGGACCTGCTTGTGGGGTAGCTGGAATATCAAGAGAGGCACCCCCATAGAAACATATACACTACCATGTGTTAAAATAGATAGCCAGTGGGAATTTGCTCTATGACTCATGGAGCTCAAACTGGTGTTCTGTAACAACCTAGAGGGGTGCAATGGGTTGGGAGTGGGGAGGAAGGTTCAAGAGGGAGGGGACATATGTATATACCTATGGTTGATTCATGTTGATACATGGCAGAAACCAACACAATACTGTAAAACAATTATTCTTCAATTAAAAACATTTTTTTTTTTTAAAGAGAGAAACATGTCTTCTTGCCAGCCTTGGAGCTGGGTAAGAGCTGCATGTTCCACCTATGTCCATAAAGGCATGTGGTAGGGCCATATGCTTGGGCCAGGTGGGACACTGACCGCCTGGTCTCTGTCCTCGGAACATATGAAATTTCATGAATAAAAGGATACAAAGACACATACTTATCAATAACAACCGCTAACACTCAAAGAACACTGTGTGGTCTGTTTCACATTCATATTCTCAATAAATACAGACACACAGACTCTTTCTTCACAGGTTGGCACTCTGATCCTTCCCTCTTACACAAAGTGGACAAATGTTATCCTTATCGACTGGACACACCACACACACACTTCTTTATATTTATAGAAAGAAGGGGACTAAAATCATTGCCTCCCTTCTGTATTTCAGGCACAGTTCTAGGTAGCCGACAGATACAAAACACGCTCCCCAGAAGCCTGCTCACACATCTGTGTGTGCGTCCAACTCAACCCCCCTCCTCTGTGTACGACACCACTCACTCTCTCCTAACTCCACACATTTATTCCCTGCAGATGCAGTCAACAGTCTCAGTGGCTGTGATGGGCTGAACCGTGTCCCCACGGAAGCCGTGCTGAGTTCTCACCCCCGGAATGCGACCTCATTTGGAAACAGGGTCGCTGATGTGATTATTAAGATGTCCTTTGGACTCTGTGGGAGAAGGCGAGGATGGGATGATTTTCGAGAATAGCACTGAAACATGTATATTGCCATATGTGAACTAGATCGCCAGTTTAGGTTCGATGCATGAGACAGGGTGCTCAGGGCTGGTGCACTCCAGGATGGGATGGGGAGGGAGGTGGGAGGGATGGGGAACACATGTACACCTGTGACTGATTCATGTCAATGTATGGCAAAAGCCACTACAATATTGTAAAGTAATTAGCCTCCAATTAAAATAAATAAATTAGTTAAAAAAAAAAAAAGATGAGGTTCTATGAGGCGAAGTAGGCTCCTGACCCACTATGACTTGTTCTTTAGGAGATGCTGCCCACGGAAATGAAGACAGTGGCCCAGAAAGGAAATGCATATGTCTGCGTGCATACTCGGCATAGGACTAGCCCTGCATGTGTAATGAGTGACTGCCCATGTATGTATGTGCTGGAGGCTTTAAGTCTGTGTGCACCTGTATATTATGCATGTAAAGTCAAGGGATGATCTTTGCTCCTCTTCTATCACACACACACACAGTAGCCTTTAGACCTGAACCTTCCTGAACCCTGTTGGTGGCCGTGAGCTGCCGTGCATCCCTGTGCCGGTGGGTGTACTGCAATATATGAGTGGTGATTAAACCTCCATTAGGTTTCATCTCTACTGATCATCATAGCCCATAAAGGCATCTAGGCCTGACGGTATTGGAGGATCAAGGCTGGGAGGGTAACAGGCAGGAAGGCCAGGGGTCTCCAAATGGAGGAAATAGGCTGCAAGTGTCAGGCATTTTTTTATCTCTCTTTAAGTGGCAGGAAGAAACAAACTGGTGTTACATTTTTTTCCCCCTTCTCTATACAAATTTAAAAAGAGGTTTCTCTCAAAATTCTGCATTGCCATAATGACACCTGGTTCCACCTGAACTTAACTTTTCTCAAACCTTGAGCTAACCAATGCATTTTTCTTATGGAAATGTTTGTCTTAAGCTATGTTAATGTACAATGCATTTACCCCAGACTCTGTCTTCAAGTCGGTTCCACCTAAAGGCTCAGAGTTGACGTGACAAACCAGTAAGTTATACTCATATGCTGTTCTCTTAATCTATGTTAATGAAACTATATATTTGTATGGGAATCTGCCTTTCTTCAAGATTCATGTCAGTTGTTTTATGGCCCGGGATGACTCACCTGGTGCCAAGATGATCTCAAAATGCATCTTGTGGGTGAGGGGCCTGGTGCCATCTCTGAGTTTTGAGACATTTCCTTTCTTTCATTAGCAGACTGCTAATAGCTATATAACATCCAGCTAAAGACTAGCAGGGGGGTATTCTTTCTGCCCCTCTTCTGATGTCTATGTCAGAAGCTTTCTCTATCTCTTTTATGCTTTAAGAAAACTTTATTACACAAAAGCTCTGAGTGATCAAGCCTCGTCTCTGGCCCCAGATTGAATTCTCCTCCAGAGGCCAAGAAGCCCAGTGTCTTTCGTGGTTCAGCAACAATCTTTCACCTTGGGGGCTCATCTGGGATTCTTCAGGACAAGGTAAGGATCCTTGGAGCTCTAGTTCTTTGTTCTCCTAGCAACCACGTTTTCTGCTGTATTATACTAACTCAACAGTGTGCTTGCGTAAATGAATGACACGCCTTGCACAAAGCAAATGAGGAGCCCTGCTCTACGGTTTCACGGTGACCTCATACAAGTTATGGCAGAAACCTGTTGGGGGATTATACCAACCTGCCAATGCCAAGAGGCACCCGATGTTTCCTTTGGGGGCCAACTAGAAATGGGCAAAGCGTGTGGACCGAACTCTCCTTTCTCAGTCAAACTTTCCGATCTCTTTGACCATTTCAAAACTTCTTGGGAATTAGAACTACTAACCTATCTGTTGGATCATAGACTTTCAAGGGACTTGTAATCTATGCTGTTACTGTGTACTGTTACTTAGGTCCCAAACTTGGACTGGTAGTCAGGAAGAGCCTAGCCTCGCTAGGAGTCAAAAGTTCGGAAGCTAGATGGAGCTCTAGCTCCAAGAGCATCTCTGAGGTTAAAGGTTACTCAGATTGGAAGTGCAATGGGTTTCTTCCTTTGGTAACGCTAGCTGTTAGTGGACTAGAGGAGGCTTTCCAGTGGCTTTTGTCCCAACTCCTTAGATATTCTTTCTGTGGAATCTGTGGGAATGAACTGGAAGGACTGGCCCTAATAACTTGAGGACAAAAATCACTTTTTCCTCACTGGCCAGCCCTTCACCCTCTCTTCTGCTATTGCTTATACTGGTGTGGCAACACTTGGAAGGAACATCTCAGTTTTATGTCCGTACGAGTCTTATTGTGGTCAGGAACATACTCAGGGTCATGCACAGGCACTCGGGTGACGAATGTTTCCCCCACTGGTCTTAGCTTGGGAGGCATTCCAGGAGGTTACTCTGATTGCACCCTGGGTGGCATCAGAGGCAAGCAAGGTTTTAATGGTGAGGAGCTGGACATCAGTCAGGGATGCCATCAGGTCTACCCCTTGTGCATCTCCACCCCGCCTCAGTGGTAGAACCAGGAGGGATGAGTGTGGCACCTGCGTCAGTAAGGGACAAACTAAGTCTGACCAGGGAAGGAAAGCTTTGGTGTAAAGTCTGTCTACACCCCCATCTAGAGTAGGGAGGGATGCCTCTGGTAGAAAGATGGCGCTGGTCGCTTTTTTTCTCACACCTTTGAACTGTATACTGAAAAACTGGGATAGATTTGATCCCCAGAGCTTAAAGAAGACACACCTGGTCTTCCTATGTGATACTTCATGGCCATGGTATCCATTGGAGGATGGTGAATGGTGGCTGGTTGAAGGGTCTCTTAATTATAATACTGTTTTACAATTAGACTGGTTCCATAGAAAACAAGGGAAATGGGTAGAAGTAGCATATGTGTTGCCCCTTTTCTCTCTGCAAGATATGCCAGACTTATGTCCTAAGGGTATAGATTTGGGTGTGAAACCTTCAGCTCCTTCCTGTCCTCCTTCTTTGCCCCCATACCCAGGCTCCAAACTGAGCAAACTGAAAGTCAGAGAACCACCCCCCCCCCACCCCAACCAGGAAAGGTTGCCTTGATCTCAGTAAAACCCAAACTGAGATTCAAACTGCCCAAGTAGAGGTCCAAACAACCCCTGTCTTAGTACGACCTCAGACTACTCCGGTTTCAATAGAAACTCAGACAATTGAAGTAAGAGAAGTTCAGACAGCAAAAACTAAGTGTGAAATATAAGATGAGATGGAGGACAGGAGACAAAGAGATAAAGACAAGCAGGTTTCTCCAATCTATCCCTGGGATCATATGTGCAGAGGAGCCAGAGAGGCTGAGGAACAGCCACACAAGCTGTTGCCTCTTCATGAAGTGCCCACTGGGAGAAATAATCAATCTATGAGAGTTAATAACCCTTTTTCTTATCGAGAAATACAAAGAATCAAGGAGGATCTGGGAGACTATTTAGAGGACCCAGAAAAATATATTAGAGCTTTTAAAGGTGTTACTCTGCTCTATGATCTTACTTGGAAGGATGTGATGTATATCTTGGGACAAATGCTGACTACTGACTCAACTCAAATTTTGGGGAAAGCTGTTGCTTATGGAGATGAATGGCTTGGTAATGTATCTGTAGGGAAGAAGGAGGACGAGATAGCTGCCCTCCCCACTGGGAATCAAACGGTCCCGACTATAGAACCATTCTGGGACTATAACACGGCTAAAGGAAGATGGGATCAGAGTCATTTTGTCAGATGTATTCTTGAAGGACTCAGGCAAGCGCGTGCTAAGACTTTAAACTATACCAAAATGGCAAACATAGAACAGGAGGAGAAGGAAGCTCCTGGTAAATTCCTAGATAGACTGAGAGAAGCCCTTCGCAGATTCATTGAGATTAATCCTGAAAGTGAAGAGGGAAGAGTGATCTTAAAAGATAGATTTCTCACTCAGTCAGCTACAGATATCCGCTGTAAGCTATTAAAGCAGGCATAGGGACCAAATCAGTCTTTAGATAATCTGTTGCAACTGGTCAAACAGTCTATTATGGTAGGGAATATGAGGAAAAGAAAGAAAGGCAGAAAAAGACAAAGGAACAGGCGGAAGCCCTTTAATGGCTCTCAGAATCATTCTTAAACAGCCCGAGAACACTGCCCAGAGGGACCCAGGTGAAAAGGGATGGACTTTCTATTGCTGTGGAAAAGAGGGGCACCCTCAGGCATCTAAGCCACCCCCGGCTCCATGTCTGGTCTGCAAGGGATCACACTGGAGAGAGACTGCCCCCAGAGGCATAGGTTTCAGAGGTCAGACTCTCAAGACAATCAGGGCTGAAGGTGCCCAGGGGTCCCCACACAAGCTCCTGTCCTAACTACACCTGAGGAACTCCGGGTATTAATAACTGTGGGGGACCAATCCATCAATTTCCTTTTAGACACTGGGGCAACTTTCTCTGTGCTTACTGAAGCCCCTGGCCCACTTTCTTCCTGATCCACTTCCACAGTGGGACTGTCTGGCCGGGCCAAAAGGTATTATTTCAGTTGTTCTTTAAGCTGTAACTGGGACCCTGGGCTATTTTCACATGACTTTCTGATCATGCCAGAGTCTCCCTCACCCCTTTTGGGGTGGGATATACTGAGCAAGGTCCATGTCTCTGTTTTCATGAATATGGAGCCCTCCCTTTCTCTCCCTTTAGTTGAACAAAATGTGAATCCTAGAGTATGGGCTGATGGAAAATCTGTGGGTCGAGCACAAAATGCTATTCCTGTAGTGGTCAAGCTCAAAGACCCGCACTTATTCCCACATAAGAAGCAGTATCCACTGAAACCTGAGGTTAAGGAAGGGTTAAAACCCATCATTGAGAATTTAAAGGAGCAGGGGCTATTAATTCCCTGTAACAGTCCATGCAACACTCCTATTTTGGGTATAAAGAAATCAAATGGTAAATGGAGGCTAGTTCAAGATTTATGAATAATAAATGAGGCTGTGGTTCCTTTACACCACGTGGTGCTTAATCCTTATACTCTATTGTCTGAAATTCCTGAACGAGCCAAATATTTCTCAGTAATTGATTTAAAAGATGTCTTCTATTCGGTGGCTTTGGTGGAGGAAAGTCAATTTCTATTTGCCTTTGAAGACCCTACGCAGCCAGCTTCTCAGTTAACCTGGACAGTTTTGCCCCAGGGATTTCATGACAGCTCTCACTTATTTGGATAAAGTTTGTCACGGGATCTACAAAACTTTAATAGCTCCGAAGCAGTGGTACTACAATATGTAGATGATATTCTGCTCTGTGCTGAGACAGAGGAAGCTTTGTTCACAAGCCTCAGAAGATTTCTTAAACTTTCTGGCAGGCTGCGGTTACAAGGCATCAAGAGAAAAGGCTCACCTTTGTCAACAATCTGTTAGATATCTGGGCCTAATCATATCAGAAGGGACTAGGGCCATAGGCCCCGAGAGAATTAAACCTATACTAAATCATCCCCTACCTATGACTTTAAGACAATTGAGAGGATTTTTGGGAATCATAGGCTACTGCCGCATTTGGATTCCGGGTTATGGGGAACTTACCCGGCTTTTATATAAACTTATAACTGAGACTCAGCAGGCCCAAACTAACAAACTTGTTTGGTTCCCAGATTCTCAAAAATCTATTTCAGCTCTTAATGCTGAACAAGTACAAATTAGAAAGGGGGTTTTACAAAACAGATTGGCTTTAGATATTCTGACAGCTGCACAAGGAGAAACTTGTGCCATTATTCATACCCCATGCTGTACATATATACCTGATATGAGCACTAATGTAACTCATCTTACTAAACACATGGCCAAGATGATTGGGGCTATGGCTACTCCTGAAGCCTCAACTGCCTCACTTTGGGAGATGTTAACTAGTTCCCCACGGTAGAAAACTATTTTAATTACAATCATTCTGATTGTTCTGTTTTTGCTGTTTGCTCCCTGCGTCTGTAACTGTGTAGCTGGATTTGTTTCTAGTCACATGAAGGCTTTTAAGTTACAAATGGTTGCTCAAACTCCTGCCACTGCCGCCAGCTTCCTCCATCTACTACTTGGGGTCCCTGGATCAGAGACCCTCAATATGAGGGTTAGGAGAATATGTTGCCTCACCAGTACAGGGACAACACCCCTTATCAGCTCAGAAGCAGTTACGAACGAGAACAATGCACCTTTCCCTAGGCAACATAATTCTCCTAAAAGAAAAGGGGGAAATGAGAGGGTAACAGACAGGAAGGCCAGGGGTCTCCAAACAAGAGGAAACAGGCTGCAAATGTCAGACTTTGTTTTTTATCTCTCTTAAGTGGAAGAAACAAACTGGTATTACATTTTTTCCCCTTCTCTACACAAACTTTAAAAGGTTTCTCTTAAAATTCTCTGTTGCCATAATGACACCTGGCTCCACCTGAACTTAACTTTTCTCAAACCTTGAGCTAGCCAATGCATTTTTCTTATAGAAATGTTTGTCTTAAGCTAAGTTAATGTACAATGTCTTTACCCCAGACTGTCTTCAAGTCAGTTCCACCTAAAGGCTCAGAACTGATTTGACAAACCAGTATGTTTTACTCATACACTGTTCTCTTAATCTATGTTAATGAAACTATATATTTGTATGGGAATCTGCCTTTCTTCAAGATTCATATCAATTGTTTTATGGCCTGGGATGACTCACCTGGTGCCAAGATGATCTCAAAATGCATCTTGTGGGTAAGGGGCCTGGTGCCATTCTCTGAGTTTTGAGACATTTCCTTTCTTTCATTAGCAGACAGCTGGTAGCTATATAACATCCAGCTAAAGACTAGCAGGGGGGTATTCTTTCTGCCCCTCTTCTGATGTCTATGTCAGAAAACTTTCTCTATCTCTTTTATGCTTTAAGAAAACTTTATTACACAAAAGCTCTGAGTGATCAAGCCTCGTCTCTGGCCCCAGATTGAATTCTTCTCCTCTGGAGGCCAAGAATCCCAGTGTCTTTCATGGTTCAGCAACAACCTTTAAAGGCTCAGGGAGTTGGAAGAAAGGGAGGGAAGGCTTTAAACGAAGGAGCCTGGTGAAGTGATGCCTTGCGATGTGACCTACCTCTTGAGGTTCCATGACTTGGAACATATGCCAATGCGTGTGTACACATGTCTCTGCCCAGCCAGGACTCAAAATGCCTTCAAGTTATTTTCTCTTAGGAGCTTTTCCATTCATCTTCTGTTCCCCCATCCCTTAGAGGCAGGTATCCATTTTATAGGAGAAAACAGACACACTCTGAGACCCAGAGCAAGTTAAGGGTATTATCAGCTAATCCATGGAGGGCTACGGGGTCCATTTGCAGCTTGCAAAGGGGGCATTTTGAAGCCAGACAGATGCTGGTGTAGAGAATGAAGAAATATGGAAGGGGAGGGGCCGATGGTGATGGGAAGTGTTACCATGCACTGATCATGTACCAAGCATATCATGTGGGTTGTCCTCATCTATCCTGACAATTCTGGAGGCGAGGCACAGTGAACAAAACAGGCCCTGCCTGACAGCGGCATCAACTGGCCAAGATTGGCCGAGCAACTGGGCCCTGGTCACACAGCTAGGCAACGACTGGGGCAGGATTGGAAAGGGAAGCAGCATGATCCTAGGCTGGGCTCTTACTCATGGTGCTTGGTGGAAATTACAAAGCACGCTTCTGTGGAGAGAGGAGGAATGAAAACAGAGCTGTGGGCTCACCAGTGGCACAGCCCTGGGTTCCCGTCTGCACTCCTTCCTCCCCTGCCCCCCAGTTCCTACAGCCGCAAAGCTTGGGCCAGTGGTCCTGGGGCGAGGAGAGCTGCACCTCCTCATTGCATTCCTGAGCTCCGGGGCAGAGACAGCAGACAGGCCGAGGGAGGGACCCAGCAACCCCCCGGACAGTGGGCCCTGAGCATTAGGGCAGATGGCAGAACAGTCCCATTCAGGAATTTCTGCAGAATCTCTGGCTACGACACAAGATGGAGGAGCGTGAGCAGGAATCCTGGAGGACTGGCGTTTACCAACACTTACTGGCTCACTTTGTCAAAGTGTTATTTTAATTAACTGATTTTAAATCTCAGGCAAGCCCACCAAGTACCATATGTGGAGCGAAATGTAAATTTCGAAAGGGGAGGCAACTTCTCTTGAGTTTACAGCTCGTACGTGAAGGAACTGGGTGACAGGCTGCCAGTTGGCTAGCCCAACATCCATTTTCTGCCTGCTTCTCCCTGGCCTGTCTCAAGTTGAAAAAGTGAGAAGTGTTAGTTGCTCAGTCGTGTCTGACTCGCTGTGACCCCGTGGATTGTAGCCCACCAGGTCCTTGGGGATTCCCCAGGCAAGGATCCTGGAATGGGTTGCCATGCCATTCTCCAAGGGATCTTCCTAACCCAGGAATTGAACCCAAGTCTTCTGCATTGCAGGCAGATTCCTTACCGTCTGAGCCACCAGGGAAGCCCATCAAACAATACAGATCCTCTTACTTCCCTGAGTGCCCTTGAATTTTTGCCCAAAGAAGTCTGTAGCTTTAGGATCACCCCTGCCTTTCCTAAAAAAGAGGCAGCCACAGCTGGTGCTACCCTGTCCACCTTTCTTCCTGCTTTGAATGGTAACAAGATGAGGAAAAGGTCAGAAGAAGTGGTCTTCCCCACAACTTCACTGAGCCACAGAATCAGTTGCCTGTGTCACACTTCTTTTATGTGGAGAGAATAAAGCCTTGTTGTGTTTCAGCCACTGTTAGCTGGTGTTCCCACGTCCACAGCCTCAAGTTCTCCTGACTATCCTCTGAGTGGGGAGCTCACATCCTTACCACCACAGCAAGGGGAGCAAAAGACAGGCACTCAATTTCCTCCCTCCATACTTTGTAGCATTTTAACATGATAAAGACTAGGATGCAAATTAAAATGGCCACTCCTTTTCTCCCAAAACTCCCAAGAACATGGCATCTGGTCCCACCACTTCACAGCAAATAGATGGGGAAACAATGGAAACAGTGACAGGCTTTATTTTCTCGGGCTCCAAAAGCACTGCAGATGGTGACTGCAGCCACGAAATTAAGAAGCTTGCTCCTTGGAAGAAAAGCCATGACTAACCTAGACAGCATATTAAAAAGCAGAGACATTACTTTGCCAACAAAGGTCTGTTTAGTCAAAGCTATGGTTTTTCTGGTAGTCATTATGGATGTAAGAGTTGGACCATAAAGAAAACTGAGCACCAAAGAATTGATGCTTTTGAACTGTGGTGCTGGAGAAGACTCTTGAGAGTCCTTTGGACAGCAAGGAGATCAAACCAGTCAATCCTAAAGGAGATCAGTCTTGAATATTCATTGGAAGGACTGATGCTGAAGCTGAAGCTCCAATACTTTGGCCACCTCTTGAGAAAAACTGACTCCTTAGAAAAAACCCTGATGCTGGAAACGATTGAAGGCAGGAGAAGTGGACGACAGAGGATGAGATGGTTGGATGGCATCACTGACTCGATGGACATGATTTTGAGCAAGCTCCGAGAGCTGGTGAAAGGCAGGGAAGCCTGGTGTGCTGCAGTCCATGGGGTCACAAAGAGTTGGACACAACTGAGCAACTGAACTAACATAATTAACGGCATTTAGATGTGAAGAGCTACTACATTTGAAAAGGTCCCATGAAACAGACTGCTGGACCTGTCTGGTTTCTAGGTCCCAAGCTTACATTGCCCTTTCCACTGCCTCTCCTCTGCTCGGACCACATGGAGAGAAGGATGGGAGGCTGAAACTTCATCTCCAGGGACAAGAGTACACAGATCCACTTTAATAACCACAAGTCCTGCTGCTTTAGAGAACAATGTTCCTTTGAAATGAATACTTGAGCTGTTTAAGCCAAAACATGTGTATGCTGCTGTTAAGTAAAACTGTCTCTCAAATTGTCCTTGGAGTCTCCAGTTCATCCTTTAGGATTTTGGTAGCAGTCTCAACATTGTGAGTATATTTGAGGTTTGGAAACAGTGAAAGTCAACTCTGGTCAAACCTTGGGAATAATGATCAAAACGGTGCAGCCAGTTTGCTTTAAATGAATGACTGAAAGAAGCATGCTACTTCCCAAGATAGAGTACACCAGGAACTTGAGCCCCCTTTTACTTTGTTTTGAGTTCCGTATCTCTGCCCTTGCCTTTGCAGGCCAGCAGGCATGGCGTCTGGAATGGCTGGCATTCTCCAACCACCCTTGCCCTGCAGCCCTCAGGCTGAGGCTGGCAGAGCTCACGTCTAAGTGTCTCAGTTCTGTCCACTTGTGAGAGGCTCATGCCACAGATACACCAGTTTGGGGTGATATTTCCCCCTTTACTAAGAAAAGTCAGGAGGGGACTGGGATTTCTGTATTACTTTGTGTAAGACTCATGCCTCTGTTAAACGCTGGCCCAGTGAAGTGAAATTCGCTCAGTCGTGTCCGACTCTTTGCAACCCCATGGACTATACAGTCCATGCAATTCTCCAGGCCAGAATACTGGAGTGGGTAGCCTTTCCCTTCTCTAGGGGAGCTTCCCAGCCCAGGGATCAAACCCAGGTCTCCCACATGGCAGGTGGATTCTTTACCAGCTGAGCCATAAGGGAAGGCTGGTCCAAGACAGACTCTCATCTCCTTAGAGATGAGTACATTCTATTGTGTTCACCTTCTCTAACAATGGCAACCCACTCCAGTACTCTTGCCTGGAAAATCCCATGGGCAGAGGAGCCCGGTGGGCTGCAGTCCATGGGGTCGCGAAGAGTTGGACACGACTGAGCGACTTCACTTCACTTTTACTTTTCTAACAAACACTGGGACCCAGCCCGCAGGAACTCGGTGTTGACAAAGAGGTCTCTTGGGTGCTGCTGAAGCTGCAGAAATGACAGGTCAGACTTGGACAGCTTCTCGTGGATTCTGCCAACTCCTGCTGTACATTGCCAGGTGAGACTAGGGTGTCATACCACCTGGCTTTAGGAATGCTGGTAACTTCCTTTTACCCCTATCCTCTGCCAACCTGTGTCAAGGCAAACTGGTAAGAAATGAACACATTTACAACCTTTTATTCTCGCTAGGGCAAAGACAGAGAAAATCCATGGACACCTTACGTAAGGCTGGATTTGCCAGGGGCTCAACATGCCCTTTCTTTAGCCTCCCTGGGCAGGACTGTTCCTAATCCAGGTGGGTGGGCCACCACAATAGGGAATGGAATCTTTTGTTTTCAGAATCACTGGAGACCTCTCAGCAGGGCATGGTCTTAACCCTAGTGACAGACACAGCATCCTGTGAAATAAACAGCGAAGCCAAGTGGCCACGGGGCATGTGTCTGCATCTTTGATGGTGTGCTGCATCTTGCCTCAGGTTCCCTCATTTTATCAAATTCATGCCCTATAGCTTGGAATGCAATTTTAAAATCACAAGTAATGACAAAAGGTATCACACGTGCTACTTCTATGTTTTCCTGGTCAGACTGTTACCTGCTGCTACTTTCAAGAACAGAGTTCATTTTCATCTACTTCTGGAAAGGGATGTTAGACAGATGTTCGGTTTTGGCCATAAAATCAAGGCGCGGAGGCGTGGGGGCCTGTGACCTGAGTCGTGTTTGCTGTCACCCACGTGACTGATTTCAGGTTTCCACAGTAAGGCACCCACGTTATCTAGAGATGACTGGACTCTCCGCTGGCAGCCTGTTTCACCCATGCCCTCGTTGAAGCAGGTCAGAGTTCAAGATAACCGACTTGAAACACATTAGTGGGAAGCAGAAATGTCACTAGACACTGAATGGGGAGATGAAGACTCACTCACACCCCACCCAGGACAGGACTTCAAATAACACGCCCCCGAGACGCCTGTGCCCTTGCCCCCGAGGTTCCCCTCCCTGCCAGCTGCCCGACCACTCTTCTTTCTTTTCACCCGCCTTCATCTCGAAAACTCTGCCCCCACTGACACAGAACGCTCATCCAAAGGCAGGCTGGTCATCAGCCAGAACACCCCAGGCCACCACCGCCGTTCCTCCAGCTTCCCCCACCCCTCCCTGACACCATCTTCCCTCCGCACCCCCCTCCCCACGCTGCTGTGTGCTCACAAACCCTAACAATCGCTCCGTGAGGGCTATCGCAATTCCCAGCATGCTAAGTGGGAAGAGGGGCTGAGAGCAATGCAGAGACCACGCAAGCCAAGGCTCGGTAGCTGAGCACCCCTCCCAGGTCTCAGACCCCCGTCAGCGCCCTCCCCTGTCCCACACGTGGCAGTGCAAAGGCAGTGGGGCTGGGGAAACAGATGTGAGGCTGGGGATGGGTGTGCCCGGGCTGCTTCCTCCACGCCCCAGGCAGCACTTGTTCGCCTTCACGTGGCTCCTGCAAAGCCGGCTGTGAACCCCCTTTGAGAAGGTCCTGCCTTCTCCCAGGCCATCCTGCCGGCTGCAGGGACGAAGGTGACTCGACCTTATTTATTAGGGGTCACTAAAACCAGACAGGTTGTAAGCATGTTAAGCCTGACATGCATTTCTTCTCCCCTCCGGTTGCCAGATCTGGGCACAGGAGGCAGACTACACACCTGAGCCATGAGCTACAACCCAGCTGTTCCCGCACTTGCATTCTGTTCCCTGTGTATTTAGCCCTAGTGGGGTGTTAACAGGAGAGGGGTAGGGGTTGGCAAGGTAAGATATGTCCATATCTTGGGCCCAGGTTTTGATACTAGTATGACCAAAACCCAGCAGAACCACACAATCTATAATCCACATCAGGAGGGCACTTCTGAGAGTGAAAGGAAACACTATTATGCCAGGACAACTCCTAAGTGAACTGGAGTGCATGGTCACCTTAAAAACCTTCCCCAGGTCCTAACACCCTACCTCAATCACACAGAGACTAGAACGCTTAAGGGTCTGCAAGAAGTAAGATGGAAACAAAGATGGACCTATTAAAAAGTCCTGCCTATGCCTTCTACTTGGAGTTTTCATAATACCACAATGTTTTATTCATGTAAAGCACTTTATAGTTTACAAAGTACTTTCATGAGTACGCTCTGCCTTAATAAGCCTGGGAGGCAGGTAATATGAGCAGCATCTTGAGAAGGTCATAGTGTGAAGAGCAGAGAAAGAGCACAGATCCAGGATCTGGGTGAGCCTGTCCTCACCTACACTGTGTCCCTGATTGCCTCCATTCTCACTGAGCCACCAGCTTGTTCTCTGAGCCTAGATCGCCCGGGAGAATGACCCAAAGTGAGGCTTTTGGGAGATGGTGGACCACATTATAGTGTTGTCTGAATCAAAATGAACTGCAAAGCCAGGCGTTAACACTGTGCACATTGGAAAGAGAAATATACATGTGGTCACTTACTTTGAAAAACCAACCTGAACTAGGTGAAACACTGCCCATTCCCAACATGGCTTTCTGAGTTTTCTAAGACCCTAAATTTTATACATAATATTAATTGGCAAAAGACCAAACCCCAACATTTGAGACAGTGGTTCTTGGTGGGGTGGGGTGGTATTATATAACCTCACGGGGCCATCCGGGTCATCACCGGGGTCGAGTCCCCTCCTTTCTCTCTGCCTCCCCTGTCAGTCAGTGAATGGTAGTGACACAGAGGCCCAAGGGTGACTTCCAGTCCCCACACAAGCCTACCATCCGTGGGACCGGTGGTCTTCCAAGGACCAGCCTGTGCTCTCCAGAGGATGACGTCCTGCGAGCTGCTGTCCGGGGCCCCGGCTGGCACCGCACCAAGGAGCTCCACAGCTCTGCACATCTCGTTTCAGGGAAACAGGACCTGGTGTGTTCATCTAAAATGGGACGTCTCTGCTCAGAGCAGTGTGTTCTGAGCAAGACCACACAGCACGCACACGCTGCCTACATGAGACGGACACAGAAATTACATGGCTGATTTAGTCCTGTCTCTCCCCAGCCTGTTAAACCTGCTTCTTCTTTCAGGTATGCAGATAATTTAGGTCAAAGTGGAATTAGGTGAAGCACAGATAATCCCACTGTGTATAACATAAATCAAAACATATCACAAAGGACTAACTCAATTCAAACTTTTCCTGGTTTGACAGAAGGACTGATGCTTCTGAGAAAGAACTCCCCGAACCGTCAAAGATGGGGGTGCTTGTGAGGCCATACTCATTGAACTGATTCATACAGCCAGGAGGATCTGATGAGAATAACATAGAACAAAGTTCTCCCTCTTGATTCTGTGACATGTCTCAGCTTTATCCAAGTCACAAACCTCCCCTGGGCCTCAACTATCTGACTGGACTGTAAGATATGACCTCCTTCACTAGGGTGGCTTTAAATGGGCACTTGTATGTCAAGTGTGTGTAGTGGAATAGGATGTCCTAGAGGCCCAGAGTAAAGCACGCCCCTCTCTCCTCGTGAAGATGCATTTTCAAAGCACAGAGGGTCTTTAATTCTCAGCACAACACTGAAGAATTCTTTTGCAATTAGTAATGAGCAGCAGTCCACAGGAGGAACGAATCACCAACACCTTTAATGTTAATGTTCGCAGAGTGAAGTGCATCAGTGACCATGTATGGGACTGCTGCGATACGGGAGACAGGCACCACTGAGTCTGTGACACCCAGGAAGGAGTCGTCAGAATTCAGGGAAGAAATGTGGGTAGAAAAAAAAGAGTTTGCTCTCTTCTTATTTTAGGAAAGGAAACATCATCCAGAAAGATAGGAAAAGGAGACTTGGGTAGAGCTGGGGAAGAGTGGGAAATTAAGGAAGAAATGTTTTAACACAACCAAACCTTCTGTGAGACCTGCAGGTAGAGTGAAATGAAATGACAGAATCCTAACTCCTGGTGGTGAATCTCTGTTACTATGTTTTTGTTTCCTTTTGTTTTTCGGTTCACTGATATGTCAGAGGCTGGGCCAAAATAGCCTCTTCATGAGAACATCACTGTAACTCTGCTTAAAATGGGTACTCCCCTTCCTATCCCGCTGCAGGCCAAAGTAATGTGATGACTCAAAGGCTTAAATAAAAAGAGGAATGGGCCAGCCCTTAGCCATGACTGCCCAAAGACAGCTTTCTGTTGGTAAGAAACTAATGCCACCATTTGATCAGAGTAAGTTGTGATGCTTTTAGAGGATCAGACAATGGATGAGACTTCCTGGGGAAGACAGAGAAGCCCACCAGTGACTATGCTATCATTCTGGATGAGATAACTTCATGAGGGCCGCATCCTCACCAGTGTACCAGGTCAGGAAGGCACATGTGTAATACATTGAGATCAGTAAGACCAAAAAAGAAAGAATACACCAATCAGAAAATAAAGACTTTATGAACATGTATGGGGTCTAAATTATCCCTTACAAATGTTTGTACTCATTCCGCAAGAAATCAGGTGGTTCACTTCTGTGTAACTTGCAGGGACCACCTCCAGGACTTCCGGGTCTGCTTGAGTGACCTCCTCCAGGCTGCCCCGTTTAGAACTCTCAGCATCACAGGGATAGCAGCTCTCTCAGAGTCTCCACACACCCATGCGCTATATCAACTCCAGCTGTGAACAGGAACAACACATTAAGAAAGAGAGCAGACCAAGTTCAGGGCATTGCTTCTCTGGGGAGGGGACCATAAGTGACAAGGGTTCTCCTCACTGGTGACATGCGCGGACTTGCACACTTAGTAACTATTTTAGGGGGGTTCCCCGGTGGCTCAGAAGTAAAGAACCTGCCAATGTAGGAGACATGTATTTGATCCCTGGATTGGGAAGATCCCTTGGAGAAGGAAATGGCAATCCACTCCAGAATTCTTGCCTGAGAAATTCCATGGACAGAGGAGCCTGGAGGGCTATAGTTCATGAGACTGCAAACAGTCGTACACGACTGAGCGACTAAACAGCAAACAAACAAGCTATTTCAGGAGCTAAATTCGAAGCATCTGTTTTTATTTCAATACTAAGAACTTCTCCACAAAAAGGCTGAAAGTTTTTACTGGACTGCTGTCATGTGAGGCTTAAAGGCAGGAAGTTCCCACACATGAAAGATGGATACAAAAGCCAACACCCTACCCAGCCTCCCAGGCATCCAGACATGGTGTGAGAAAGTCCAGAAATCCCCCAATGCTGATCAGTCTGTTTTGTTTACACTGAGTTCATTGAGAACATTTAAGAATGAGGCTTTTTAAATGCTGTTTTTATTTGTCATCCCACACAGACTGCGCACTGTATTGCTTATTTTGGTGGAGAGCAATTTTCAATTATGAAATTTTTGCTGCTAAAGGAATAGCCTTCCCAGCTCTTTTTCAGTCCTTCAATGAGAGGATTAAACTGAATGAACAATAAATTTAAAGAACCACAGAGCACAGGACTGTCTATTATGAAATTACTTATCTGATTACATTTATAATGGCAATAAATAATAATAGTGTTGAGAGCTGCTGGTGTGTTAGAAACTCAAACACATTAAGTCCACGATAAGCAGGCTTGGTGGCTGTATTTACAGCTCAGGCAAGTTTAAGGGTGACAAGACCTGGTAGACATTAAAAGTACTTACCAAGTCATCCACGTCCCCACCCTCCTCAAAGGCGGCCGCTGTGTCTGCATTTGCATTTTCTTTGGGGGCCAGAAACTGTGAACAGAAAGTCAGGCATGATACCACAAGGACAGCTTTGCCTCCTTTGATGGAGGAACACATGCAAATGGCCCCAAAGAAGCACCATCTTGATGTACGCCCCTTCCTTTGGTTCTGGATGAGAGGACCCATGTGAGGTTGTTGAACAGTCCACTAACTAGTCACGGAGAAAGTTCCTGTGAAGAGGGAGGTTGTGATGTGGCTCGCCAAGGCAGTGAGCATGTGGAGGGGCCTCCATCAGGCCCCGAAGACACCAGGTATTCCCACTTCTGCTTCCACAGCGGGTATATGGGCTCATTAGGGTTAAGAAAAGAACCAAACATCCCAAACCAGTATGACTCAGTCTCTCTTTTTTTTTAAACAAAAGCAAACTTTACTGAGGTGTAATTGGCATACAATAAATCTCAGTCTCTTTTGAAGGGAGCACTAAGGATCAAGTGTTTGGACTTAAAAGATTATAAGCATCTACTCAATTCCACTGAGGACAAAAGAGGTAAAAGGAAGGACTTCTTCTAGGAGATGTGAAACACAAAAATGGGTGGGTTTGTTCTATTCTTTTTCTGGCAATCTTTAAATGTGTGTTAGAAATTGTTTGAAAACAGGAAGGTGGGTGAGAAAACTTCCAGTGTACGCTTCTGCTTAGCATCAGTATTCTAGACCTGGAACTTCTAAAGGCAGATATGCAGAAAGGCAAAGGGCCCTGAACTGAAGTTTGCAAGGATGGAGGAAGGCAACTCAGATTTTCAAAGGGGAGTGAGTGTCCATGAAGACTATCTGAACATTCCTGCCTTCCAAAGACAGCAGTGGGGACTCTTGTCATTCAAGGCGTGTGATAACTGTATCGAAGACCTAGGTTCTATTAATCTCTTGTCCATCCTAACACCAGAGCTGATCTTCTCGTAGGATAAGTACGGTGGCAGAGACCAGCCTGTAGGAGGGAGGGTTTTTAAAAGGGGAGGTGGAAGTGTGGCAGGCCTCTCCCAGTTAGCATCCCTCAGGGTCAGTGTGCATGGAGCTGGCGGGCGGTAAACAAGCCTTCCAGCCCACTTCACTCCTGTGGCAGCTCCACCCAAGAGGGAAAGGTGTGTTCATGTGTACACTTTCTCAACAAGAAAACAGGGCAAGAACTGCTTTCCCTGTATTTTCTGTAATTTTTATGGTACCATGGACACAATCAAGGCCTCTGAAACCTAAGAATCATATATAAATTAAAATATGTCTCCTCACAGATGTACAGAACAGACTTTTGGACTCTGTGGGAGAAGGCGAGAGTGGGATGTTTTGAGAGAACAGCATCAAAACATGTATATTATCAAGGGTGAAACACATAACCAGCCCAGGTTGGATGGATGAGACAAGTGCTCAGGGCTGGTGCACTGGGAAGACCCAGAGGGATGGGGTGGGGAGGGAGGTGGGAGGGGGGATCGGGATGGGGAATACATGTAAATCCATGGCTGATTCATGTCAATGTATGGCAAAAACCACTACAATACTGTAAAGTGATTAGCCTCCAACTAATAAAAATAAATGGGAAAAAAAAAAATGTCTCCTTATACCACAGACTAAAGTTACAACTAAAATACAAGGCTGTGTACAAGTCTAAGGAAGCAAGCGCTGTGTGTCCTTTCATTCCTTGTGTGCCGAAACTTACTGGCGTGGCTAAGAAGGGCAAGAGGAAGGCTGCTCGTGCAGAACCGGGCGAGGCCGCGTCAGCACCTGGATGTGGCTATGACAGTCTGTTTCTGACTCATTCTCCCTCCTGGACTTTTTCCCCCTCAGTCAAAACCACCTCATCAATCATTGACTTCAATTCTGATTGAGAGATTAAGGAGTTCACCTTTCTCTAAGGACATGTATACATCTTTCTGTAGCCTTTTGCTGACTCTGAACTGGATCGTGGTCGGTACTGGAAATCTATCCGTGGTTTAGGAGACAGAAGATGCTAGCAGTGGAGGCACAGCCTGAACACAACAGAATTGATCCATATCATCAATTCTACTTATTCATTCAGGTTGATTATTAATAAAGATACTCTATGTGGCACATAGAGATGAATGAGTCAGCAATCCACACGTGCATCTGCATGTAGGTTACATCTAAAGGTCAGACTCTGCTCCTGGATTCCCAAATTAATTTTTATTTATGATTCTAATTATTATCAACATTAAAAACGATTTTTATTTTGTTCCTCTCCTACTATCATTAACCCCCAGGTGATTTTCCCTACAACAAGAATATCAGCCTAAAGGATAAAGACATATCGAGTTGATGAGAAAAGAATAAAAAAGTAAAAAAAAAAATAAAATAAAATAAAAAAGTAGAGCTGTGTCTTACCAGAAGCCTCTGGGGACTACAAGTGACTGGTACCTTCAAACACAAACTCTGTGTGGTCTTAATCGTTTTATAGTCCGTTATATCTTGTATTACCCCCTTAGAAACCTGACCCATAGTAGGTACGCACTGATGAATCTTGGAGAAGGAAATGGCAACCCACTCCAGTATTCTTGCCTGGAGAATCCCATGGGCAGAGGAGCCTGGCTAGCTACAGTCCATGGGGTTGCAAGAATCGGACATAGTGACTAAACCACTGATGAATCTAGAAAATTCCTAATGCTTTTTGGCACACAATCTCTGGAAGCTCCAATTCCCATTCCCAAACCACCTGCAAAGCCCCTTTCACACTGCAATTAAGGATAAATTCAGATAGGACTGTCTGCACCATATGACCATAGTACATACCTTTAAACATAAAGGGCACGTTTCTGAGATGAGGCCGAATTCCAGGAAGAAAGGAACGGCAGCAAATAAACTCTCCTTTCCATCAAGTGCTAAACATCTGGAGCTGATTTCCTGACAGATCTGCTTTACACTTCTGCTTAAGCAAATTACAGCTAAGAGCAGGCTGCCATCCATTATCCTTCCCACAGCCCCAGGCGAAGCTGATCTCTTATCACTCCTCACCATCAGAGTTTTTAACTACAAGTAATTTCCAGGCTGTGCATGACAGGGAAGCTAGAGATAAGCAGAGACTGGCTTGTTTTCTCAATAAAAGCAACAGATTCTCTGAATGCAGCCAAAAAGGGCACGAGTCAACACCTGACTTTTCTTATGTTCTTTCTCTCTGCAATATGCTGAAAAAAGAGGATAAATAGAAAAAGAAAAAAAAAAAATAAAACAGTTGTGTGACACAGTCCTCCATCCTCAAGCCACCATCATGTACTTGGGGTTACCAAGAAAGAACCTTCTTACTTAGAGATCTTTATGAGATGGATAAACCACTACTTCTCAGGTACACTGAAATACAATCCTGGCCACAAGCAGAGAAACTGCATCTATCACTTCTATACAGAAGCTTGCAGCCCTATTCCTCCATTAAGACTAAAAACTAAAGATCAGCTTGTCCTAAGGCCCTTGCTGCTGCTGCTGCTGCTGCTAAGTCGCTTCAGTCGTGTCTGACTCTGTGTGACCCCATAGACGGCAGCCCACCAGGCTCCGCCATCCCTGGGATTCTCCAGGCAAGAACACTGGAGTGGGTTGCCATTTCCTTCTCCAGTGCATGAAAGTGAAAAGTGAAAGTGAAGTCACTCAGTCGTGTACAACTCTTCTCGACCCCCTTAGCAATCCCCAAATTGAAAACATATGGTTTCTACCAGGTTGATTCCAACACCAAGGTCTAAACATACAATAGCATCATGAAGAATGAAAACCTGTTTGCATGTATTTTGTTTAAAATGACACACACTTAGGTTTCATTAATGCTATTTTCATGCTTTATAGGGAATACAGTTCAGCAGAGAAATCTGCAAACCAGTGTGGGGAAAAAGAACCATATAATCGAGGCACTGTACATTTCCCAGTAACCCTGGGTAAGCCACTTGACCTTTCTATAACTAGCTCTCCTCAAAAATAAAATGGGAATACTACTACTGACCCCATTTAACTCTTGAGGTTGCACTGCTTCTCAGACGAAATAAAATATACAAAAAATGCCTCGTGGTATTGTAGATTTTAGGTTCCAATTCCTAGGAATACAACCAATATATGTTTACCAAATGACAGGCACAAGAATACCCGTAGCATTTTTATTCCCAATTGCCAATGTTTAGAAACAACCAGTGTCCATCATTAGGAGAATGGATGAAAAAATTGTGGTATAACCACAAAAGAGAATACTACATAGCTGTAATAAGAATGAGCAACTTTAACATCATGGATGAGTCATAAAAGGCATGATTCCAATTATACGAAGGTTGAGCTAGGCAAAACTACTCTCAAGTGACAGATGTCAGAATACTGGGTAGGGTATCAGGGAGCCTTCTGAGGTTTTGGAAATGCTCTGTATTTTGCTCTGGGTGGTGGGCACCCAGATATATGACTATGTAAGAATTGACCAGTGTTCACGTTTAAGATTTGTGCTTTTACTGTATGTTCTAGCTCAATAAAAAATTTAAAATCATATCTTAAAAATATCAAACTCTAAACAAATATAAAGTAACAATGTGATATTTTAATTACTGCTTTTCTTGTACTAACATATAGAACTTCACTAGGGATTTAAGGCAGAAAAGGAAGAAAAGAACAAAGGAAAATGTCATGGGGTCCAACAGGGGCCAGCAGTCAGAGACAACTGTTCTCCAAAAACGATTCTTAATTCTAATCTTATAATCTTTCACAATGTTTGGGGGATCTTTTTTGAAAGAGGGAGTGTGAGAATCTTTTATGTACACTGGTGGCTGGTGGCATTCTATGGTGGAGGCATGAAAACGCATGGACTATGGTTGAGTCAAGGGTCTGGACTCTAACCAGTTTTGCTGGCCATGAACTTGTGAGACACTGAGGAAGTCAACCTCACCTCTCTAGACTGCCTCTGGAAAATGACCAGATCACTAAGCTTTGAGCATCCATGATGCTAGGCTGGAAAAATCAATAAATGTCAACACCAATAAAGGAGGCTAGGTTAGGCAGCTATAAGGAAAGCTATAAGGAAACAAGTGCTAAAATGATGCCTTTTCCCCCATAGACTTTGTATCAAATGATTACTTAGGCAAATCTCAGCCTTGGTATCCTGTGAGAAACAATATTCCAAAGCCACGGGAATAAATTCTCTTTCCTCTCTGAGCTCTTAATATGGAGTAAAAAGAATGGAGGGCTGGAGCTCAGTCCTACCACTGGATTCCTGGCCAGTGACACTACGAGATTGTAAGCACATCATTTGATGTCTCAGCCACAAGTTTCTTCACGTGTAAATGAAAAAAGGAGTTTGGACCAGATCAGTATTTTTCAGGTTCTGTTCCCTGAGGGCTCTTCCAAGTCCTCAGGGCATGGGTAACCCCCAAATTTCCACTCCCACTGTCCATCAAGGGAGAGGTGTCACCCCTTCTCTGTTTTATGTATCAGGCTTCCTTGCAAGCTTTCAGTTTTAAAAATAAAAACTCAGCTAGATCATCATTAGGATTCCTTCCAGCTGAATAAAATTCTATACAACTTAAGCCAGTATCCTCTGCCTTAGTTAAGGATCTGACTTGTTTAAATCCTTTCAGCCCAGGGCTTCTCATCATTCTTGGTTGTGAGGGTATCTACCTACTAGGAGTCAGTCGCATGCCCCCTGCTGTAACCACCTGGAATGTCTGTGGACAATGCCAATATCTCCTGGGGAATAAAATCACTCCTGGCTGAGAACTACTCTTTCAACCCTAACACAGGTTAGTAGGAAAAAATTTTTTAAAATTTTGTTTTATAAAGACGACAAACTTTGAATGAAGAATCAGCCTTTCCTGACCTTTTATAAGTCCAGGTCTCATGGACCATGGTTCCTGGTCCTGGACTGTGATGCTCCTGGAGTGTGGCAGGATCAACAGGCACGACTCCCACCCACCACAGAGCCAAGCCCTGCGAGTGAGACGACAGACAGAGGGGGCACAGGCGCTGCAGAGTCCTCCCGACGTTGTCGCAGATGGCAAGACTCCATCTTTTTATGGCTGAGCAGTATTCCACTGCGGAGAAGGCGATGGCACCCCACTCCAGTGCTCTTGCCTGGAAAATCCCATGGACGGAGGAGCCTGGTAGGCTGCGGTCCATGGGGCTGCTGAGAGTCGGACTCGACTGAGTGACTTCACTTTCACTTTCCACTTGCATGCATTGGAGAAGGAAATGGCAACCCACTCCAGTGTTCTTGCCTGGAAAATCCCAGGGACGGAGGAGCCCGGTGGGCTGCCGTCTATGGGGTCGCACAGAGTCGGACACGACTGCAGTGACTTAGCAGCAGCAGCAGCAGCAGTATCCCACTGTGTATGTACACCACATCTTCTTTACTCACTCATCATCAATGGACACTTAGGTGTTTTTTTTTCCCCCCGTATCTTTGTTATTGTAAATAATGCTGCGGTGAACACTGAGGTGTATATATGTTTTTGAAATATGGTCCTTGAGAAGATTATGCTAAGTGAAATAAGTCAGATGAAGAAAGATAAACACTGTATAATTTCACTCATATGTGGAATATAAAACAAAACCAGAACAACTGAACAAACCAAATGAACCAAAAACAAACCCACAGATACAGAGAATAGACTAGTAGTTACCAGAAGGGAAGGCATGAGGGGAGGGTAAAATGGGTAAAGAGGGTCAACTGTATGGGGATGAATGGAAACTAAACTTTTGGTGGTGAGCACGTAGTGTATACAGAAGTTGAAATACAATGTTGTACACAGAAACTTACTAACGGTATAAAGCAACATTAACTCAATAAAAATAAACAAAATAAAACTGGAGGAAAAAAAAATATATACAAACATCAAACATTAATGGCATGTCTAACTACCAGAAAACAGAAAAAGTGAAAGAATTCACAAATGGAAAACAGGGGTTATATTTATATCTAGGCTTCAAAATGTAACAGAGGTATCAGTTATTGAAAGGAAAAGTGACTGTCTAAGCTTATGTCATGAGAGAACTTTCTATTTCTACAGCAAGAATGACTTACCTATATTCTCAAAGGATCATAAAATCCACACATTTCTAGAATATACTAGAGGGAAACAGCTGTCCTTAAGATGAGCAAGTGTAAAGTCATGATTTAATTTTCATGTAAAATGGGCATCCCTGAATAATATTTCCTTTCAAATCATCAAAATTTAACAGCGATAATGTGACAGTGTGCCAACTTTAAATAACTTATGGTCAATATCTTGAAAGAATTTTAACAGACTATGAAGATTGTTCTTCAATGTCTGATTACAGCCAAGTTTCTATAATTGATTCTTTGGGAAGTGACCAAACACAACAGCTGCTTTGAAGAAAATGTAAATGAGTATTTTACTGTGTGGTCAAAACTGATTATACTTCCATAACTTGGCTAAGATAAAAAGCTGAAGCATGTCTCTCCTATTAAAACTACAAGGAATCAACTTCCTTGAGCCAGAATTGTACTAATTCTCCCCATTATCATCCATGTGTACCTTTTCCCTTGCACAATTCTCTCCAAAAATCAACAGGTGCCATTTAAAAATTTTTTTAACATAGAGGACTAAGTTTTCATTCTGGAAAAAAATTTTAAAAAAAGGGCTCCTGTGATACTGAAGCAGACACAAAAGCATAATCTTACAGGTCAGATATGACAGAGTGTGTGCCGAGAGTCAGTCACAACAGCAAGCTTCATTCACTCTGCTATGTTGACCGTGTTCTCTCTCTCTTTAAACATGGTGATGTTTTCGGAGTTGTCTTAAATTGCAACCAACTGAAATCATTTCTGTTGATATTAGACACCCACCCATATCTAGTCTTCACTGAAATTCCTCTTTGCAGCTTCCTTACCAGACATTAAAATTACTGACGGTTATGCTCTGTGCTCTTAAATTCCAAAGGTGATATTGCATTTGCAACAAAGACTAAGGCTCAGACACTTGCAGGAAGCACATTATCCTTCGCTTTCTTCCTTTTCTCGTATTATGGCCTCACGCAACTGTGACACCTTCAGTTAAGAGGTAATGCTGGGGGAAAAAGACTGCCTTTTCAGGTCAGGGCTTTCGGCTTCCTCCCAAAACTGTAACATGTACTCAACTCTCAACTGGATAATAGATTTTTTTGAATGCAATAATGATTAAAATTAAACTATCTGCCTTATTTTACCTGTTTACCAAAAACTGATTGATAAGCCTTCACTCTACATGGTTTTATGTGTCAACTTCACTATGCTATGGTGCCCAGCTGTCATGGCAAACACTAGATGTTGCTGTGAAGGTATTTTATGAATGTGACTAACATTTGCAATCAGCTGACTAAGTAAAGAAGGTTACCCTCAATAATGCTGGTAAGCCTCATCCAATCAGCTGAAGGAATTATGCCCCTGGAATGTAATACAGAAATCCTGCCTTAATTTCCAGCTTGCTGGCCTGCTCTATAAATGCCAGATTTGCCAGCCCCCACAATTGTGTAAGCCAGTTCCTTAAAATGAATCAATCCCCACTCCACACCCTCCCCACACACAGTGTTGGTTCTCTCTGCAGAGCCCTGAATGACGCACCCTAGTTCAAGGGGGAAGTATTATCATGCCACTGTATAAAGTAACCAATAGAAATAGAACCAGTGACAGGGCACTCGGAAGCCCACAGTACTCAGTCTTGACCGTGGCAGCAGTGGGTACAGACATCACAGAACCTTCTCTGAGACAACAGTTAGCATCTTAAAGAATGCTTCTTAAATCCTGAGATCTTACTTCCTGAGAGCAGGGGCCATATCTGTTCTTTAACAAAATGCTTTTGCCAGGCAGAGGGCTTAACAAAAAGTCTTGTATATTCTCATTTCTTTGCCAAACAATATCATGGTTTTTGCCAAATGTATTTTCTGAACTGAAAATTGAAGAGTTTTAAACTTTGGCCTGAGTTTAGCCCATAGATGAACATCTCTGACCTTGTTTCCGCCATTCCCTTAGATTCCTGTTCATCAGTCCCTGACCAAGCTCTCTCTTAGTTGGGCAGTTACTTTTTGAGTCTCCGTTGCTTCCTCCTGCTACCCTGTAAGCAAATGAGTCTCTAGAGGATAGGGGCGCTGTTTTACCCTTCAGTACAGTGCCCGGCACACAGCAGAGGCTTAGCACACAGCCGACAGCGGCCACGTGCTGTGCCAGCAAGGCTGGGGCAGCCACTGACTGTAAACAACACTGCATGTTATGAACCACATACTTTTGAGCTACTCAACTTAATTTCATTGAAATTTCATCACAAATCTGCAGTATAATGAAGAAGAACTGAGCTAAATAGCTGTATGTTTTTGACTCACAACTGAATCAGATGTGATGCTCATTCTCCACATAGGAAGACACCAAGTATGTTGACCATTTGCATCAATATGAAGTCCATGGGGCCTGCATGCCCGGGGTGTGTTACTATGAAGACCTGGATGTGCCTTATGTTGGAACACTAGTGTTGTTATACCTTGCTGCACCTTACAACTACCTGAGGGGCCTTAAAAACTCAAAACCACATTCCAAATGCATTTCAGACCCATTTTAGGGGAGAGTAAGGGGTCATCTATATATACATATATTTATATATATATATTTCTTTTTTTGTTGTTAAAAATTAACTCCCTGGTGACTAATGTGTAGCCTGGGTGGGGATCACTGGGCTGATGGATTTCCTAGCCTTAACCAGGGTCTACTATGGATCACAAACTCTAGAGGTACTGAAGTGCAATTGTAGGTGAGTTCTAGAAACATTATCGTAGCTTATGGCAAACTGAGTGAGATTACAATTTCTCCTATGAGGATGCTGCAGCTGAAGCAATTTGCCTGTTGGTTGAGTAAAGAATGGTACAGTAATTTAATTTAGTTACCCCTAGAATTTTACTTCTTCAAGGAAGAATGAGCACCAAGAAAATAATCTCCCTTGCAATAATTCATCTAAAGACAGGGAGCTACCCCACAATACCTTTTTGGCTTCCTCAGCAGTGACAGAGCTTCCAGGGGCTTCATCTTTGGTGATCAGAGTAACTCCATCTATAAAGTAATTCACAGAGGAAAATGCAAGCACAGAGACTCAAGCCCAATCCCACCTTCCTTTCCACCACCTCCTCCCAGCTTTGCATGGGAGATTTTTGGAATTATTAATATAAAGGTGCTCTTCTCTATAGGAAATATAAAGCTTTATGAAAGGCGCTGAACTCACATCGTTTTTTCCATCCTCCATCACCCTTTCTCCCATGTTTGCTTATAGAAAATGAAGGCCACATCACAAATGCTACCTGCTGTGTGAAGTCTTTCTTGATTGAATCTCTCCCTTAGAACTCTCAGATCACTTTGTTTATCCCTTTGAAATAGCTCTCACCATACTGTATCCTGTATGACTGTAAATATTTTATCCCTCCTAACAGATTATACTTTCTCTAGGGCAGGGATTACATTTTATTCATCCTTATATTTCCCTCAGTGTAATTCATAGCAGGAGCTCAGTAAATAAATGCAAATTGAGTAACGATGCTTTTGTCCAAACCCATTAGGTACCAGATACGGGAATCTGCAGACTTTCTGACTTCTAGCAGTGTGACCAGCTATTGATGGAATTGAAGAAAGCTAAGGTCCAAAGGAAAAATGCTCTTACAAAGATCTTGTCTATCATTTAGCCCAGAGTGTTGAGCTGAGCTCAGTGAGAGCAAATCAAGGATGGAAAATCTACCCTTTAGTTTTCTCTTCTTCTTAAGATTTTCTTCTGTCTCAAATGGTTGATGCACGAAACACTCTCAGAAAAGCACATGCATTTAACATCCATTTGTACCTAGAAATGGTACAGGTCATGTGCATTCTCTCAACAGGATATATATATGTATCTTGTGTATGTCCTGCAAACTTCTTTTAAGCAAGCAATATACTGGAGGCATTCAATAGCTACCAAAACCAATCTCTTTCATCTACTAGGTCGACAGCAGAGACACAAAAGTGATTTGAGTAAGCCCCATTCACCACCTATTCTAATTGCTTTTGCTCCCCAGTGTAGAAGTTAAAGGGCTGAAAAATTAACTGTCAGGGAAACGGTTGTCTGTGTGATGAAAAACTGCCTGTTAGAAGCTGGAGAGATAGGCGTGTGACTCCTTTTTTACAGAGTTTGCACAGAAGGACAGGTTGAAACTAATTTGGGGGCTCTACTTCAAGTAAGAAGTTTTGTACTTTGCAACATCATTGTTTTCATAATAGGTACTTTTAACAGGTAATATCTTGTGTTTTGGTTCTGAAAGAAAATCAAGGCATGTTAAAGGAAATGGGCAAATGGCATGATAGAAATCAAACAACAAGCCGAAAAGTGAAAGAATGTTTGTTGCCCTCTTCCTATGTTTAATTTGCATTGGTCATTATGAATAAGTGAGTGGCTTTGATGCATGAAGATGCTGGTTGGCTAATATAAAATGCCCAAGAACATGGCAATGAAAGATGGAGGAGGGCAAAATGTGGGGGAGATTAATGAAAGTGCTATGGATCCAGCAGAACTTACAGGTCTAAGAATCTGAGACAGGGATCAATGAATGCCTATACAGCTTCTTTGGTCATCAAACAGAAAGCACAGTCATGAAAGGGCCACACTACACAAAGAGTTTAAGATGGGACTTATATGTTTACTTATTATTTATCACTTTGTATTTCTGCTTATTAATCAAGATTTTTAGTTTACCAAATACTGAGCATTTCCCAAATCCACATGGAAAAATCCACATGGGAAGTCATCAGGTCCTCACATAACACATCACACAATATAATTTATATTTAGAATTTATACTTGAAAATATAGCATAACTATATGGAGAAAAAGACAAATCACACCTTACCATGGACGACAATTTCCCAGAAATGATTTAATTGTTTCATTTCCACTTTCTCTCGAAGGGCTTTCAGGAAATTGTTAAAGCGCTGCTCTTCTGAAAACTGTGGGAGCATGTGGGGGTAGGGAAGGTGGCAGGTCAGAGCTCATACAGAAACATAATTCACCCCCAAACTGTTTTATATACATATATACACAAAGCCACCATATTTATTAAAAACACATAAAATGTTCTTCTTTGGTAAATTCGGCTTCGTTTGCTGGAAGTTGTAAATCCTTCCATCTGTTGAAGGCACAGAACTTTCCATAGCCACCCAGGTATTTTCGTGGCCTGGTACTTTGTTCTTTTAAGTTTTAATATAGACAAATTCAAACAGAGCAATTTAGTGGGTGCTGTGTGCCCATCACCCTTGTAACATCTATACCCTCACTTTCTCCCATGACTCTTGGGTTGTTTTGAAGCAAATTTCAACCATATTAGCTCATCTATAAATATGCATTATCTAAAATATAGACTTAAAAAATTCACAAAAAACTAATAATAAGAGTAATAACCAGTCAGTATTCACATATTCCCAACTTTCTTTTTATATTTTTAGTTTAAAAAAGGTCATTAAGATTGACTGATATGTCTCTAAAGCCTCTTTGGCTCCTCTTCCACCTTCTTCTCTCTCTCTTTTGGAATCCAATGACCTGGTAATTTAAAGGACACGTGCTGGCCACAGTGCACAGAGTGTTATCAGACACTCCATCCGGGCAGAGGGGATGCATGCACTAAAAACCATTTCCACTACCTTTTCAGCTAAGCAAATCTTTCTCCACCTGAATGAGTCATCCTTAGTCTGATACTGACTCTATTTGGCCAAAATTCTGATATTTATCTGTAGGGCATTTGGTTTATCTACTTCTGACTCTTTCATCCCATTCTAATTTTAACAATATTTTTATTTTCTTATCACTCTTTGTAACTACCTAAACAATTCAAGAAGTAATTTGGTCATTCACTCAATCCTCTCAATAATTATGTAACTGTATTTTCTCCATCCATTTCCCTAAAATAGCCAAATAGAATCGAACAGAAGAGAAATTTGGTTGGCTCACTAAGTAGAAATCATAAAGCCAGGGCTATAGTGTAATAAAAAGCTAACTCCGAGGGATACAACATCCCAGTCACCCACCCATCTTTATTCTTCCTCAGAAATGACAGCAACAGTAACATGAGCTAGTCATTTCTACTCCTCTTGGCACATGTTGCTCTTCACAGTAAGGATGATTATTTTCAAAGCCCAGGCTTATCTGTGGGGTGCTGTATGTCTCTCCACTGTGATGGTGGCCAAATGTTTAGGAAGAGGACACAGGATAGAGTTACCTGAATGGCTTCTTCCCTGAAGGCTTTGATGCAGTCCATGCTCTTCATGAAATACAGTGTTTCGTTAGTATCCAAAAACTGCTCGATGTGATTTATTAGCTGGTGACTTGCTAGAACATAAGACAATAAATTTATTTTCCTTGATCTGAGTGATGCTTGTTAGAGAGAATGGATGCTCCTGTGTGCCTGTAAGTAGTGTGTTTTTAATGGATCAAGAGCCTCCCTGGTGGTCTGTTTGCACAAAAGCCATTCCTCTTTTAAGAGGGTGGATGGGAAGGAAAGATGAGATGCAGAATGCGGATTTCAAAAGCCTACATTTAAAAGGCTTGGATATACTTACATTTGTCAAGAAACAAAATTTCTTAAGTGCTTAGAATTATAGCTAAATGTTCCTTTTGGAATTTCAAACATTTAGCTGTTATTGCTTTTTATTTACCCCCCAAAATTGAGGGGCCATTTGGGTATTTCAAAACTGCATTTCCTGATAATGTCATCGAAAATAGATCTTCTATTTCCTCCCCTAATTCCACTCAGGATAAATGTCAAATAGTGTCAGACAAAGAAAAATAATCAGCCAGGGACACTCCACCCTCTTCTAATCACAGGTCACATTAGAAAAGACCAGCTCTCAACTTAATTTGGTAATATCCCCATAGAATGGAAAATCATTGCTACTTATCCTCTGCCCGTAGCTGAATCTTAAGAGTCTCTAAGGTACTCAGCACTCTACAAAGCCATGGATACTTAACAAACGATAATGGTCAGCAAGCAACGTCATAAGTAGTACAGAAAGAGGAAATGCATTAATAACGTTACGGTTTCCAAGGTGGGCTGCAATTTGAGACTGCCTCATAAACAAAACATTCTTCATTTAAAAAAAAGCAGAGGAAATTAAAACATAAAGTCATCAGGGAACTTAAAGTGGTTAAGCAGGTCAAAACAGACCCTTAAGATCTGTGTGGAAGAACAAACCAAGGAGACGTGCACAGGTCATGACCTAAAGGCTCATTCTTACTTGCTCCCTGAAACTGCTCACCAGCTGGCTGTTCAGCAATTTGTGCTGATGGTCAAGACATTCTAAGAGTGCACGTCTGCCATTGCTGTGGCCTCACCTGAGCTTTCCCATAGCTATGAATGTGCGCCTGCAGTACTAATGAAAATACTTTCAAGGCTTCCCTCTAAAGGCTAACGGCCACTAGCTGAATCACAGTGACTGGAGCACTGCTCAATACCTTACGAAAAGACATGAAATGTGGTGCCATCAACTTATTTGCTAAGGATCCTGTAGCATGTGGAAAGGATTAAAAAACTGCATGAAGTATTTCCTAATATAACAACTTTGCAGCAAGTGAAAACATCCTGGTAACCATTTCATCTTTTCTACCAACTAGGAGATTATGATCTCCATAACCAACTTGAGGTATTATAGAAACACTTTTCTGAAATTTCAGAAATCTTTACCTGTGTATCCTACAGCAGTGAATTAACATCCAACTATGATTCAAAGCAGAGAAGGAATGTTTGGATAGGACTTTTTAAACAAAGTTTTAAATAATACAACCCTGATCAGTAAGCAGAGCAGAAAACTATCAACAAGAAGCTGAAACCAACAGAAGCTCTCTCCCTCTTTTAGCCTGGAAAGGTAAAGTAAGAGAAATGTTTGATATTTTCATTCAAGCAGCCTGCTTTCTCAGATAGTCTGATATCAAGTTCACTTGGCATTTCTTATCTGGGCACAAATTAGAATTTTTAAAGGCCAAGGGCAATAATCCCAGAGACGTCACGTTTCTCATTTCTTTTGAAATGTGAATGAGGAAATCTCTGCAAGTTATAATGTAAAGCTATAATATTTCTCTTTGCTTGATACAGTGATTATTTTAATTTAGCCTAGTACATACTTGGAAAGAAAGTTATGACCAACCTAGACAGCATATTAAAAAGCAGAGACAATACTTTGCCAACAAATGTCTGTCTAATCAAGGCTATGGTTTTTCCAGTAGTCATGTATGGATATGAGAGTTGGACTATAAAGAAAGCTGAGCACCAAAGAATTGATGCTTTTGAACTGTGTTGTTGGAGAAGACTCCTGAGAGTCCCTTGGAGTGCAAGGAGATCCAACCAGTCTGTCCTAAAGGAGATCAGTCCTGGGTGTTCATTGGAAGGGCTGATTTTGAAGCTGAAACTCCAATACTTTGGCCACCTGGTGCGAAGAGCTGACTCATTTGAAAAGACCCTGATGCTGGGAAAGATTGAGGGCGGGAGGAGAAGGGGACGACAGAGGATGGATGGTTGGATGGCATCACTGACCCAATGGACATGGGTTTGGGTGGACCCTGGGAGTTGGTGATGGACAGGGAGGCCTGGCGTGCTGCGGTTCATGGGGTCGCAAAGAGTTGGACATGACTGAGTGAGTGAACTGAACTGAGTACATATTTACTGTGTAACTGTGACATATAAGATGCTATGCTATGTTCTAAAGGAGGCATGATTAAGTTGAAGATAAGATCCTTGCCCTTGGGGAGTTTCCACGCTAATAGAGAATATAACACATATACATAAAAATAGTAACAGGAGGTAAACATGAAGAGCGCTGAGTGGTACAGAAATATATCAACTAATCTGAATTTTACTGAATCACTCTTTGGTGATTATAAGAAAGCTTTGTGAATTAACATGGCTGTTTTGCTGGGCAATGAATGAAAAATAGAAGTTGGCTATCAGACAGCAAAAAAACAGAATGAGCAAAAGTATAAAGCAGAGAGGTGAGAAAGCACGGGGTGTATGTGGAGAAAAGCACTCGGTCCAGCACATCGAGCCCATGGCCAGGAGTAGTGAAGAAAAAGGAGGAGAGGCAGGAGGGAAGGGTGTCCCAAGGAGAATGAACAGTGTGCGTGAGGAGCTGGGGCAGGACAGAGAAAGTGCAGGAAAAAAGGGTTCAAGACCAAGCCTATAAGGAACCTCAGGACTCAGAGGCTGTACAGAGGAAAGGCTACTGACAAAGGAGGCCAAGAAGGGGTGGTCAGGGAGGCAGGAGAGAGTCAGGAGGGTATGGCACCACAGACACTAAGAGAAGAAATTATCTGAAGAGGAGAATTGTCTACTGTGTTATAAAGTGTTACATAAATAATATTACACATTATTGTTACATAAATTCTGCAAGGAAGAGAGTGCAATGAGCACAGAAGATAAAGGACTCTAAAACATAGGGTGTCCTTGGGCCCGGGAGCCCATGAAACAACTAGACAGTGCTGAATTGCTCTGCAAAAAACAATCTCTGTACCCATCTTTATCTTGAATTTTGATGGCACGCACGTGCGCACGCGCACACACACACACACACAACTGCCACCTTATAGAAAAAAATATTCAAAAGAAGCTAAAATAAAGCCAATGCGAAAGCCAATAATCCACTTGCAATAATGATATGGATAAGAAAGAATACAAAGAAAAGGAAGTAGCAGTCTCAATACTCAGTTTCCATTTAAGAATGACATCCTTATGTATCTGTGGGCCCATCTGGATTTAGTTTTCTTATTTACATGTTAGACTGTTCTGTCCTTTTCCCCAGAAGGTTCAGAACGCAGGTAGATAAACATACCCAAACTTCAGATAAACCCAATGAATACACAGAATCACTCTGTCCTTCTCAGAACAATCAGTTATGTGGTCTGTGCATCTGGCCCCCTACCTAGACTATTTTGTGGTTCGCTGATTATAATGAACCTTTTAACACCAGTGAATAGATGTGATGGATGATGCTCTAATACACTGAATATCAGAATGGGATGTGGATAAGGGACCTCTCATCCAAACTTTGGTGGCATTTTCCTGCCATTTTTAATAAATGTAAAAATGCAGAAATGGCTGACAAAAGTAATCTAACTCTGGCTGGATTATGCTTTTGATTCCCCCTCTTCTCCTCCTCCTTATATAGGAAATGTTGAGCATTGGGGTGCTTTCCACTGCTTCCAAATCAATCACAGTGTTCACACTCAGTAAATCACAGTCCCAACTATAATTCACCAAAATGCTTTTTCAGAATTACTCAGAGGCTCAATAATACTCATTAGCAGCTAATATAAAAAATGGCCACTGGAAGAGCCATCCGTCTTAGGATAGTAGTTCAGGCAAAGGCTGTCATTTATCTCAAGAAGTCTTCAAAATCAAGATGTCTATTCTGGATTTCAAACCTGTCTGTTGTGGATTTTGAGGTTTTTAATAGGGGCATTAATATATTAACCTAGAATCTGACATGAGTACAGATCGTCGAGACACAAAATGAGTCTTCATATTTATTATACTTTAGTGTTATATTAAAATCTTATCAAGATTCAAAAGTGTTATGTAAGAGGAAAATGGTGGTGTTTTTTTGATCTGAAATGTATGCTTTTTCTCTCTCTCCAGAAAACCTTTAAACACCTTCCAAAAGTGAAAGGGATAGTTGCTCAGTCCTGTCTGACTCTTTGAGACCCCATGGACTATAGCCCACCAGGCTTCTCCTGTCCTGGAACTTTGCACACAAAAATACTGGAATGGATTGTCATTCCCTTCTCCAAGGGATCTTCCCAACCCAGGGATCAAATCTCGGTCTCCTGCATTGCAGGCAGATTCTTTACCATTTGAGCCACCAGGGAAGCCCCCAAAGTTCTACAAAACGAATCATCCCCCCTCCTGCTGCTTGGTCATGACCACCTGGGGCCGTGTGCTTGCTGGCCTCTGACTTGACATTTACTTACTCCTCTCTTTTCTGCAAAGATGTTTCCAACAAAGTGAAAGAAAGTCATTTACTGAGGGTTTTTTTCCCTCTATCCTACAGAGCCAAAAGAGCAGTAGTTCACTCAACTGTCACACGTTGTATATAAGGGACTGGAAAGCTACTCAAATGATTTTGCTGAACCCAGGCATCATTCAGGATGTTTCTCAATTTTCTTCTCGTGATCTCAATGCCTTATGTGAATTTTACTTATTGAAGAGGTGCACATTTTACAGATGTCAGCAGTTAAATCATTTTAAAATGTTCAACAGTTTACATAGTCAACGACAATGGCATCTTTGTTAAAGAAAATAAAGTGACAATAAAAAATCCAATATTTAAATTAAAAAAGTATATGATCAGGTCAGTCATTAAGAGAATTAAAAGGAGTAACATCTATCAGTAACAAATAAAAATCTAAGCAAGCAGTTCAGTTTATAGCCAATGAAATCCACATGTAAATTACTATCACTGTTTTCAAAGCAAAAAGTTAACAAGAAACATTTGCCTGGTAAGAAAACAAGTCTGTGTTTTAATACAGGGAACAAAAATCAGTCACAAAGAGGCTTCCCTGTGTCTCAAATAGGGTATAAACTGGCCATTGTGGATAGAGGCTTTGTGCATTATCAGCCAGGGTCCAAAGAGAAGAACAGAAATCACTGAATATTTAACCCAAGAAATTTAATGCAGGCAACTGTTAACACAGGTGATAAAGAACTGTAAAGCCAACTATGGGTGCTGTAACCCAGAGATTAGAAATAGCAAGAAGCCCCTAGTACCTCCTGGCACCACAGGGGAACAAGAACAGAGCAGAAAGGAGGTAAGAGGAGGGGATAACTAAAGCCTGCCCTCTGGGAGCAGAAACCGTGGAGGACTTGGAGATGCTGCCCCACTTGGCGGGGGTGAGGGGGGGAGGGAGAAAGAGAAATACTCTGGCTTCTCCCTCCCTCCTTACTTCTCACCAATCTCTCACCAGGATCTGAACCTGTAGGGAGCCAGTAGCTGTGGGAGCCTGGAAGATGCAACCTGCGGGGACAGGCCCTACCCCACTCCTCCCCGCAGACCCCAGGCACCCAGGGAAAGGGTGAGCAGAGGACCGAGGGGCCACTGGCACAGTGGGTTATCATGAACCCACAGGAGTGCATGCCCCATTTACACATCAGATATTTGCAGGAGACAGAAATTAACAAAGCATTCTTGAACTTAAATAATAAAGGAATATAAAGTACATAGGACTTTTCTTCATTACTGAACCCTTCCCATGGTGTTCATGACCTTTAAGGAGTCAAATGCACTTCAGGGAATATAAGAACAAAAAGAAGGTATCCTAAATATTTTCCCTCTAAATGACATAAGATGTGCCGATTTATTTCTTTAAATACCCTTTCGACTTCTACTTCTAAAAGAATTTGGATTTATGATCCCAGGAATTTGTCCTGAATGTTGTGCTTCTTGGTCTGGTTTTATTGCTGTCTTTAGTTTTGCAGTCTTTAATGAAATCTGCTTACTGGGGAAAAATAAATCACTGGGGACAACAAGAGAAACTAAGAACCAGGGGTAAAGGATAAGCGTTATGAACCTGAAAGTGACATTCAATTGTTGTCTCGTTTTTAAGCAGGTGGACTGTGGAGTGGACACAGCTCTGTCCTGCCGTTTACCTCTGCCCCACCCTTCCCCCTTTAAGAAACTGTTCTGCTAGACTCTTTGCCCCAAATTTCCTCATGTAGCAGACAGAAGAAGTTGCCTGCCTCCCTTGAAAGAACAGAAAAAGTCAGCAGATATGACAGAGAATACCACAGCTATAATATTATGCATGACCAGTGGCACAGGAAATTGAACTAAGGTATGTAAAAGCGCTGACCACTTCAACAGTACAGATACAGCCCTGGTAGTTGTTTTTCATTATTAATATTTTTCTTACCAGTAACTAAAAAACTCAATTAAAACTTCACCATTTAAGCTCCGTAAATTAAGTCACAGCCCATTTTTTCATGCTTAACGATTTTCTCATTAAGTGCAGTAATTTCTTACAAATTGCACTAATAAAAGTAAGTCTTGCTGGGTGTTTTCCCCCTCTTTTTAAATGCTGCCTTTTCATTGATGTGTTAAATTAAAACCCCAGGCACAAAGAGCGGAGTAAATGCAAAGTCTTTATTGTTCAGACTCCAATCGGCAGACTATGAGATCTCTCTCATTTTATTTTTGTTTTCATTTGAGCTAACTGTGAGGCCTACTTTGTAGCCACAGGAAGAAAGATTTTGAAGGTCTCTTGGTCTTAGCTCACTCTAGAAAACAAGTGATAATGTAAGCTAATGAGAAACTAGAAAAATGGCATTTGGTTCAGCCCACTGCCTTCAAGATCAGTTTATGAGCGGGAACATGACGACAAGACCTTTTCATTCTGGATGAATAATATTTCTCATCTTAAATAACTTGGGTGTAAGACTAGATCTGTCCCCAAGTTAGTTGGAAATTTTTAGGCTTGCTGGTCGGTGGGTGGCAGTTTTATGGTATTCTATGGCCTTTCAACTTTTTATTAAAAATTCTATTTATTTACTCCATTTAACTATTAAAGACCCACCAAATACATCCCATGAAACCTGAAGATGATCAGTTCATATTTACAAGGCTTATAGCAATTAGTTAAAGACCAAAGACTATCCACTCTTTAGTCTAACAAATTCCTTCGTTTCCAGACAGGAGTGTACTTTAAGCAGTGCAAATCGGGGGCATGACGCTAACATAAGGAAGAAACGCAAGGAAGTCCTTTTCATCAAACGAGGAAGTGATATCTTCAGCTCACTTATATAATGTACATGCTATATGCTTGGAAGTACGTGTTGAAGATGGGAGTAGGGAGTGGAGAGGGCAGAGAAAGAGCGTCTTCATAATTTTCTAAGGTCCTAAAACAAATGTTCAATTCTACAATGGCGAAGCATACTAAAATAAGATATTTTACTAAATACTGCAGTGATACAGAAGAATTCAGAATTAAACCATCTAGATTCCATTCTGGATGAGTAGTGGGAAAGAGGCAGAATGCAAGATGACAGTATTTGGTACTGTAGGCATTTTATAGTCTCTGTCCAGCTTCATACCTGAGTGGATGCCATCAAACTAATACGGGAAGTAGGCAGAGGGAACCAAGCAGACGCAGAAAAGAGGGCAGCCAAGAGAAAATGCTGGGACAGGAGACCAATCTGGCAGTGGGATCCAATTAAAAGTTGGTAATTGCATGGAACTGAAATTCATGTATCAGGTGAAGAGATACAGTGAGTGATGAGTCAGACTCCTCAGCAAGGAGAGAAGCAGATTGCCGCTAGCTGGATGTGCTTTTGGGGATGATGGAGGAGGGGGAGGCAGGGCACAGAGCTTTACAATACCTCAAGAATCTGACAAATTCTTAAAGGAATATCAAGAACCAGAAATTTAAAAACCATACTCCATGTATAAATCTTAAAAACTGGTAAATAATGAGGTACTGGGCATATTTGGTATCTTTCCTTAAGGACCCTTCAGACCACTCTTTTTTTTTTTTTCCATTTTTTCCCCTGTTTTTGATTTTTGTGAAGAAAGTTGTATAATATTCTAGAACTCAAAATACAGAGATGCTTCTTCTCTGATGAGGCTAAGATTTACAAATCAATCTGGAAAATCTGAGGGTTAGTCTGGCTGTAATTCAAAAATTCAAATCATGATTATTCCCAAGCACTGTTTTATTAAGGACAATGATGAAAACAAAAAAATTACTACTAGCCAGCAGACTCAGAGAGCAGAAAAACAAATGGAGGTTTTATCTGTATAGACCAGCAGCAGCAGCTTTGATAATGAATCATATTACAATAAAACTACTACCAGGCATTAATATCCCAGGACACACAGTCTCTTAAATCTCCAGAATCTCTCTGCAGCGTTGGGGCCGGGATCTGGCGGGGTGAGAAAAAACAAGGGACATTCATACAGAAGGGCAGCAAAGTGAACGTCACAGGACTATTAGCAGGTGTCCAGTGTGGTCTGAGCACAGGGTACACAGAGGGGACCTGTAGAAGATTGGTCTAGAATGGCAGGATGCGACCAGGCTGTGTGAAGTCTCGACTGGAGGACTAATTTCAAAGACACGGAGAGTGATTAAGAAGGGTTGAACCATAATCAAATCTGTGCTGTAAGAAGCTAAATCTGTACCAACACATAGGATGAGTTGAACAAGAAGAATTTTGAGGGTAACTAATTTAGGATGCTATAACTGTCCAATGGTGAAATGATGGAAGCCTAAATTGTAGTAGTGGTATTTAGAATGGAAATGAAAAGAGATATGAAACAACTGGATTAGAAAGTGATTAAAAATTAGAAGAAACTTAGATCTAGGTACAAAGCGGTTAGAAACACTCATCAACAATAAATTCAAGAGGCAAAATAACAGCAGAAACAAAAATCCCTTATTTCTGCAGGAAGTCCTATTAACGCTCATGGCACTAGGACACCCCATCACTTTGGCTGCTGCCTCACTTGGGATACCTTTCTCTGGGCCCTCTCCTATCCAGCCTTTTATTGCTCAGGTCTGCCAGCCTCTTCCACGAATTCTTCCTCACACCGGTCAACCCACCTGCACCTATACCCGTACTCTGCTTCCTTCCTATTGTTTTGGATAAACTATCTGTGTGTGCAACTATCTAAATTACTCCTTCCACCTGTGCCCTAAAACTCACACCTCTCCCCTACTCAAGAATCTCATTATTCTCATGTCTTTACAGATCATTTCTATGGTGACTTCTCCTAGATTTATATTTACAACCCAGGCCTTTTTCTTAAAGTCAGGACCTGTATAACCAACTTAATATGTCTTTATATTCTCAATAAATGTCAACACCTTCCAGTTGTTCAGGCCCAAATACTTAAGAGTCACCCTTGACTTGTTTCCTTCTCTCACATCCTATTTTCAGACTATCAGCAAAACCTGCCAAGAATATATATATATATGTATATAAATATATCTCAAGAGTTTGACCTCTTTTCACTACTTCTCACTTGGATCACTGCAGTGGCTTTCTAACTCATCTCCCTACTTCGACCTTGCCCAGTCTCAACAGGGCAGCCAGAGTGCCTTTTAAAACATAATCAATCAGCTCATCTTCTACTCAGAACTCTTCAGCAATTTCCCATTTCACTCAGAGTAAAAGCAAAAGGTTAGGAGGCCCTACATGACACGTGCCCCAGATGCCGCTCTGATCTCCTCTGCTTCTTTCCTCCAGCCACACTGGCTTCCCCGATACTCCTGGGCAATGCTCCCTCTTGGCTGCAGTGTTCCCCAGATAGCTACCACACTTTACCTTCCACATTCCTCAATGCTCTGTTCAAATGACAACCAAGCAGCAAGCCTTCCTTGGTCCTCTACGTAAAATCACAAGCCTGTAGCAACCCCAGCACCCACTTTCCCACCAGTATCCTGTTTTAATTTTTCTCTATAGTGATGGTGCTATTAGGAGTTGAACAGGGTTCCCTCCAAATTCATATTCTTCCCAGAACTTCAGAATGTGACCTTATTTGGAAATAGGGTCCTTGCAGAGTAATCAAGTCAAGATGAGTTCATAACGGGGAGGTGGTGCTGTCCAGTAAGACGGTGTTCATGTAAGAAGAGGGAAATCTGGATGCAGATACACAGAACTCCAGCTGAAGATGAGGCAGACTGGAGGGATGCATCCACAAGCTAAGGAACACCAAGGATTGCCAGCTGTCACCAAAAGCTAGGAGACTGGTGTGGAATGGACTCTCCCAAGAGTCCTTAGAATCAGCCTGATGGACACCTTGATTTTGGACTTCTAACTTCCAGAACTGAGAGAAAATAAACTTGTTATCCTAAGCCAGCCAGCTGGTGTACCTCATTACAGCAGCCCTAGGAAACGAATCCAAGTGCTTACCACCACTTGACATAGATTTTATTCATTTACTGTCTGTATCTTGCCAAAATGACTAGCACATAATAGGCATTCAACCACCATTTGCTGAATGGATGAATAAATGATCGAGGCCTCCTGAGTTACTCCCCTAAAAGCTTCATGTCTAAAAGACATGAAGATGTCTTTTTGTGTTCCTTCAACTTAAATCCATACATTGCGTATTCAGTATTGGCTATCACTGGGGGGAATGGACAGCCGAGATTCTTATCACCACTCTTTCATTTTTATAGAGAAAGAAATAATTAAAACAAAGATCCCTTAAAAGAGAAAATGCAGAGACAAAGAGTAACAGCCTACAAATGATGTATACAGGAGTCAGATATATCATTTCCACATTACTATAACTATATATGCAGGCATCTTTGTTGCTGTCATTTACTAAGAATGAATTAGCCTCACCCCATCTTGTTGTAAGCTCTTTTTTACCCTCTTAGGTCAAGATGCTTGACCCCACTGCCTATGACTATAGCCTCAATTTACCATACCGTAAAAGAATAAATCATCTTGACTATAATATAGAACAGTAACAGGGATTAACGGGGTTATTCTTACAAAGAGAGAGTGAGAAAGCAAGACAGAGAATGCTGGTTATAAGGAGGGTTTGGAAGAGAGGGGGACAATGAATGAAGAGATTTCTTCTTTTCATGTGCTACTTACTGTATTATTATTTGACTTTTTTTCAATGAGTATATACTTATTTTTTAATGAGAGGTCTAAGAAGCAATTAAATCATCTTGAAACTGTAAGAGACTATTAGATAAGTAAACAATAAACAATTATTTCTATTTCTAATGAGTTCTAAATGGAAACATATTTTTCATGGATTGGCATTTATGGGTGGCAGTTACTCTGGACACTTCTATTTCACTGATCCTTTAATTTATTTTGTTTTCTTTCTCCACCACTTACTTCTTTCTGTTTATTACTCATTTACTTAAATGGCAGTATGAAAAAGGACCTTAGAAAATATTTAATTTCGCCCACCAGCCTTCAGGTTAGTCTACCAATTTGAATCAGATTTGTAGAAGGCAAATTTTATCTTTATAGATTCAATCTCCTCTATAATTCCTTATATTTAAAATTCCAATGTGTAAGTGGCTTCATTAATTGTGGGATAAGCCAACCTATGTGTGAGACAAATAATGAATCAAACAAAATACACCCATACTTGAGAAAAATGGCACAAAGAAGAAACAAATGAAAGGCGGAAACAATGAAAGCTTTGAATTTTCCGAATCTGTAAACACTAAAGTGAGACTTGCTAACAAGTTCCTAAAATTGCCACGGTTTTCCCTGTACTGTGTAAGCTTGTCCTTTACTAATGTAAGGGACTTCCCTGGTGACTGAGACAGTAAAGAATCTGCAATGCGGGAGACCCAGGTTCAATCCCTAGCTTGGGAAGATCCCCTGGAGAAGGGAATGGTTACCCACTCCAGTATTCTTGCCTGGAGAATCCCATGGACAGATGAGACTGGTGAACTACAGTTCATGGGGTCACAAAGAGCTGGACACAACTAAGTGACCAATACTTTACTAATGTAAATGAATTCCTCCCAAGAAGCAGAGAATTCTGAAATACAAACAATCGTGTGATATATATATCTACGTTTATTTTTTTTAAACTCCAATACCTGAAGACCTTTATTTAAAATACACCCTATTACTTGAATTGACAATGTTTCTTTATTGGTACTCTATAGACATTCACTTGGGGTTCTAGACAGTTGTTTAGCTAGATGAGGCAAAAATATAAAGGTCTCACTAGCCCACAAGGTCTCAAGGTAAATAACCTTCCATACTCAAAACATCATGGAAAACAACTAGATAGAAAATCAACAAAGGTACACGTTTGAACAAACTATCATCCAAAGTGATCAACTTGACATTTACAGAAGCCTCAACCTAGCAACAACAGAATAGATATTCTTTTAAAGGACATATGAAACGTCTGTCAAAAGAATCTAAATGCTAAGCCATAAAATAAGTCTCAATAAATGTAAAAAGTTGAAGCCACTTGAAATGTTCTCTGGTCAAAACAGAATTAAATTAAAACTCAACAACAGAAATAAAATTGGGAACTTCCTAGTATTTGGAAATTAAACAACACAGTTCTAAATAATCCAAAGATCAAAGTAACCACAAAAGGAATTAGATAGTATTTTAATTGAGTGAGAATGAAAAGTTTATGGTGCACAGTTGGCTAGAGAGAAATGTACAGATTTAAATATCTATGTTAGAAAAAGTTTCAAATCAATAATCTAAACTTATACCACAAATTAAAAAAAGAACAAATTAAATCCTAAGTGAGAAAAAGGAAGGGAAAATCAAGATCAGAGCAGAAATCAATGAAATTTTAAAAAAAAATTATGAAGGAAATCAGTAAAACTAAAAGTTAGATCTTCTATAAAAGAGAAACTTTATTTAGACTAACCGAGAGAAGATACAAATTACTAAAAATCAGGAATAAAAGCAGTCATATACCTAACAACCACAGAACTTAAAATTTATAAGGGAAAAATAATGTGAACAATGCTATGCCAACAATTAGACAATGTAGATGAAATGGACAAATTTATATAAAGATACAAATTACCACCAGTGATTCAAGAAGAAATAGGAAATCTGACTAAATTTATCATAAGTAAAATAACTGAATTAGTATTAAAAACTTTCCCACAAAGAAACCAGGCCCAGAAGGCTTCACTGACAAATTTTATCATATATTTAATGAAGAAACCATACCAATTCTGAAAAGGAGGAAAGAATATTTCCCAACTCATTCTATGAGGCCTGCTTTCCCAGATACTGAAGCCAGACAAAGATACCACAAGAAAACTACAGGAAAGTATCACTTATGAACATACACACAATAATCCTACCAAAATATGAGCAAAATGAATTCAGAAACATTCAAAAAGGATTATTTACCATGACTGACTGGAATTTACTCCTGTAGTGGAAGACTGGTTTAACAACTGAAAATCAATTAACATAGTATACCATATAAATAGACAAATAAAACCCATGTAACCATCTCATAGATGTCGAACATGCACCTGACGAAACTCAACACTCATTCACAGCAAAACTCTCTGTCCCCTAGGAGTAGAAGAAAACTTTTTCAAGCTGATTAAGGGGATCTGAGAAAACTTACAACTAACATTATACTAATGGTGAAGGACTAAAAAGCCAACACTGTACTGAATGTTCCAGCCAGTAAAATTAAAAAAAAAAAAGAAACTGAAAGCAATACAAGTCACATAGGAAGAAGTAAAACTGCCTTTATTTGCACAGTATGATCCTGTAAGTAGAAAATCCTAAGGAGTATATAAACATACAAATATCCATAGCAGCATTGTTCTTAATAGCTAAAAACTGGAAACAATCCAAATATCCAGCAATTGGTGAATGGATAAACAAAATGTGGCATATTCATTAAAATGGAATACTATTCAGCACAAAAAAGAATTCAATTATTGATACATTCTACAACATAGACAAAAGTCAGAAACCTTATGCTAAATAAAAGAAGCCAGACACAAAAGCCTGCCTACTGAGTGATTCCATTACGGAATTTTCAGAAAAGACAAATCTATAGAGACAGAAAGTGGTTGGCTGAGGTGGTGGTGAGAGAGAACGGACTACAAACTGTCAGGGGGAACTCTGTGGAGTTAAGGGAAAAGTTTTTCAACTGGGTTGCGGTGATGATTGCATAACCTTTTTCATTTATAAAGAATCACAAAATTTTACTTAGAATGAGTACTTTTATAGCAGAAAATGACACTGCAACAAACTGTTTAAAAATTGGCAATAAATAAGTGCAATTCAACTAAAGATTTGTGGAGATTTACCACAGCTAGAAGGGAGACACTAGGTGTTCTACTACAGAATAACCACTAAAAAGCTCAAACAATAAATCTTGTCCTTAATGTCCCAAGGGAACTCTACTAGATTCCAAGGGCAAGAGAATTATAGTTTGATAGTTCCCATATGAGAAATGGCTCCTGACTCCAATGGCCTACCAGTGAAACACTGTACAGTGACCATCCTGAGTGTTATGGCTGCATCTCATTACTGCTAAAAGACAAAGAGATAAAATACAGGATTTCAGCAGCTTAATCTGACAAAGGAAAAGAAAATGAGCCTATATTAGCCAGCTCAGTCTGACATAACAAAATATCATGGACCAGCTGGCTTCAACAACAGAAATTTATTTCCTCACAGTTGGAAGCTGGTGTCAGGTTTGGGTGGGGGCTCTCTTTCTGGCTTGCAAACAGTCACCTTCACATCAGAGAGAAAAGAAAGAGAAGAAGAGAGAAGAGAATGCAAACTAGTGTCTCTTTTTATAAGGGTTACTAATCTCATTATGAGGGCTCCACCATCATGACCTCATCTAAATCTAATGACCTCCCAAAGGCTCCATCTCCAAATACCATCACATGAGGGGTCAGGGCTTTAAAAAATTTGGGGAGGACACAGTTCAGTCTACAGCAAGGCCTTTAATCATAACTGTTAACTAAAAGTTTTTTTTTCCCAACTGTCCAGAAGGAATTGCAAAAAAAAAAAAGTTGATTTTTTTCCTCTATATCCAAGGATATCTATGCTGCTAATATTCTCAAGCTCTACTGGAACTGTGTTCTCTAACTGAACCAAATTCCCTTCCCTTTTCTGGCCCAAGAAACAAGTATGCCATTTTTTAAAGTTTTATGTAGACATGGAAACAGACAGGACTAATAATACCTAATTATACTTACCACTTCTTTCTGTGTCAGCATATTTTTTGCCCTGGGCTTGCAATTTGAAGGTGGGGTGGGGTAGAGGGAACCAAAACATTTTTACTGCATTTAAGCTGTTTCTGGGTTCCTCTTAACACATTTCAACCTATTAGTGACTATTCTAACGAAAGATTAACATCCTTTCCTAAACATTTCCATTGGTTAAGAGCTTCTGCTAATTGCTACAAGCAGTCATTTTCAGTCAGTCATTGATTGCAGCAGTTTGCAGATCAGCAAAATCAGATATCAGTTTCCTTTCTCAACCAGCTGGACTTACAAAGCAGTCATGAAGACAGCTCAATTCAAGGACAACTAGGAGAACCAAGTACAATGCCCTGCATGACAGTGATCTACTATGCACCGTGAATTACAGGCAATGAAGAAAAAGAACCAAACTGCCCTAAGTACTTCAACAGCTCTCTGCTTCACAAATCACTCTCATTAGCACGTCTTGCAAGGGTGAACACCAACAGCAAGCTGGATACCACACCCTTTTTCCAGAGAACCCATGATTAATTCTGTTTCCAGCAGAGCCAACTGTGAGCACCTGCCTGGCTGCACTGCTGGCACGGGTCATCAATGCAAGCCAGGGGGTCACCACATTACATGCAGGCTTGAATGAACTCTGTGTTCTTCTAGCTGTTCTGACACAGGGAAACCATTCATGTGAGTTCCACATTTTCAGCCAGAGAAAAAAACATTCTTTCTATTTTTAACATAAAAAAAGAAAAAAAAAAATACTCAGCAAGTTTAAGACAAGCAACTTTACCACCTGGCATGAGAAAACAAAACATTGGGAGACTGAAAATGCTGTGTGTATCACACATAGGTGTCCTTTAATGCTCTCAGGAAGAAATCTTGGTGCTTACTGAGAGAGTTTACCTATTAGCAAACAGTTTTTGATTTGCATGCTCTCATTTTTAACATACAGCTAGGCTACAATTTACAAGAGTCATACTCCATAATTAGAGATACTCTGATCCACAGATTGACAGGAATTTGAAAAGATGTTAGAAGCTGAGTAAGAATGGACAGGAGACTTTTAGGACAAATGTGAAAACTGAAAACACTTACTTATAAAGTGGTTGTGTGTATATGCTAGTCTTTGACTTCTATGTCATGTCTCTTTCTATTTTTTCTTTTTGTCTTCAATGATTTCATTGGAATTATTTGGTTAATGAGTTTTATTACATTAAACTGTAAACTTCAGAGCAGTTGTGTACAATCTAATGCAATGTAAGCAACGAATGGAGATGTTTAAGGCCACAAAAGGCAACAACTGGCTCTTGAATCTGATCCACACATTTGCAATAATCTGTGGAAAGTCATCTCAACCATTCTGGGCCTAAAACCATGGGCCACATGGAAGATGAACAAGACCCTAAGAGTCACTGATACACAATTATCACATCAAATAATAGCATATCTTTCTATTAGGGGTCCTTTACAATTCCAAATAAACTTTAATTTTAAAATTCACATTGATAAGCGAGGTATAAATTAAGCATGGATCATCAAGTTTTAGAGTTTAACAATTTAAAACTAGTCAAAAAGAAGGTCAATGAAGGACAAGTAAAATATTTAATAAAAAAATATAAAAGCATAGACTAAATCTCTAGAATCTGTAATCATGTATTTTCTCTCTCATGATTACATGGATCTCTGTTGCTTTGGGGAAAGCTAATAAAGTATGTCAAATTGTTAAAGAAACTTTTAAAGGGCTAACAATACTAAAAATTTTAGTTCTGTTTGTATTTAGTATCCTTTTTTCAGGATGTTTAAGGTACTTAACAGAAGCTATTTTTCTGTTATTTTCTCTGTGCAAAACAGATAAAGGCCATATTTTTTATTTTCTTATGTTTATCTAGAAAGGGGTATGATAGGTTATATAATTCATAGCGAAGATTAATAAACCATTAACAAAGGAAAATACATAAAACACACACATATGGGAATTTTTTCCCAGATCCCTTAAGAAACTTGGATTGAGAACCCAGAGGTTAGACTAGATTCATGGTAGAAAATCATATGGGTCAGTGCTCTACTCACAGAGTTGAAAGAAATTATTTATTTGACTTTGCTGAATAATATAATTTCATTACTAGTTGCATTGATAACATTCTGCCTAGTTTTGGGCAATCCTGCAGAAGTAAATTTTAAGAAACGTCCTTTAAAGTTGGAAGGATGTTGTTTGACATATGAGACTAAGAGGTTGGAGAACGAAGATGGCAGACTAGAGGATGAGACATGATCCAAACAAAGTGAGAGGAAAAGATGTGAGAATCATGAAATACCTCAATGGCCACAGAATTGAGTGATCATCATCTATCAAACGGCTGTGCACGTTACACTCACTGCAAATAAATCTAATGTTAGATATCAGACCCCAAATAGGAGTCCATATCACTCCAACTTAGGATGTTTTAGATATCAGACCCCAAATAGTAGTCCATACCACTCCTACTTAGGATGTCTTTTCTTGACAGGTTTGTGTTTTAACCAATCATGCTCCTGTGAATTCAGTTTGGTGGAACAGGGCTCCGCTACCTTGTCACTACTCAGGGGTCTCTGAGAACTGTGGACTCAGGTTCCCTCAATAACTCACAAGTGCACATAACAGACATCACAGATGATGGAATTGATGGGTTTATGGATACTGTGTGAGGGAAACAAACCCACCTTCACAACTGAGAGATGATTATTTTATACAGAGAATAAAGAACAAGAATTTTCTATTGTAAAACTGTAGTAACAGAATGGCAGGTGGCTAGCCAGGAAGGGGGAAAGTTGGACCAGAAAGAGAAGGGCACATAAGAATTAAAGACATCTCATAGAAGCATCAACAGCCAGAATGAACATGTTCCTGGGGTTCGGTGTTACTTGCTCTATGTCAGTAAGCTTAGGACAAGGAACACCGCTTACACTAAAAACCAGAAAAGAAAATGTGTGTTGCTGACTGCTCATGTCAAGGGGACAGGATCACAAAACTCTATTTGAGTTGAAAGTTTTGGATGACTCTGCTATTGGTTCAAGGGCAAAGGAATTACACCCGTACTTTAGTTTATAACAGAAGTTAAAGGGCCAAGTTCTAACAAAGGGTAAAACTACCCATTATTAATCACACTTTTGGCCACTCCATTTAAAAAATAGATATACAGGAGAGAAGAGAAGGACTTCAGCCTCCCCTGCCCAAGGCAGAGATCTCTAGAAGATCAAAACCAGGGAGGTAGCTTTAAGTTTGGGGGAGTTCTTCAGGCTTACAAGTGAGTCTTGGCTCACCAAGACATTTTCAAGTAGAAGAACACGGGAGGTAGAAAAGGAATGAAGACATAAAATTTCTGAAGCTTGAAGCAAGAAAGGGAAGCCAAATGAGGACCATGAGACAGAACTAACTGCTAACAAGTGGGCAGTCCCATTTTTTGGCAGCTCGGCAGAAAGTCTGCTTTTGTGAGGTCACTGGAGATCTCTGACTGACCAAGTTCCAGAATGAGGTCCAGAGGGACATCCACCATCACAACACTTCAGTGTGCTAGGACAGTCACCTTCAACAGGGAAGAACAGTCTACCGATCAAAATCTTAGCTGTGGGCACAGGTGTGAGATGCTTGACCTTGTAATGTTTAAACAAATAAACAAACAAAAAAAGGGCACAGGAAAGGAAGGCATTAGGAATCAGGAAAAATAGTACTGCTAAATAGAAAAATCCAGTATCTGAAGGACACATGGATTTGAATCCCTGTGTGATTTTGGGGGGAAGTTCATTTCTTCCAGTTTTACAGATTGTCCTCCTATAAAATGGGAATAATGATAATACCTATTGTGACCTATGGGCTTCCCAGGCGGCTCAGTGGTAAAGAATCTACCTGCCAATGTAGGAGATGCAGGTTTTGATCCCTGGATCAGGAAGATCCCCGGGAGGAGGACATGACAACCCACTCTAGCAGTCTTGCCTGGGAAATCCCACGGAGAGAGGAGCCCGACAGGCCAGAGTCCATGGGGTCACAAAGAGTCAGACACGACTGAGCATGCACACATTGCGATCTATATGCCATCGAGGGGTCACCTGCCACTGTTGTTTTCACAAGACTGCTTTAATCCCCAATTAGCTTAGGAAAAACAGTGTTTTCCTAAGATATAAGCAAATTCTCAAGAATTTACTCTCTCAAGACCTCTTTAGACTCTGGCATCTGGTGTTCTCAGGAGCTTTCTCTGCTCTGTCTGAAGTTAACTCCAGACCCAAAACTCTGCCTCCTCACCAACTTCCCCAGGCACAGCACTCAAGCCAAGCATTCCAGAGTTTTACCAACACTGAAGAATATCCTCAGTCATGAGTTGAAAATACTGTAGAACACTGTGCCCTTATGCAAATCCATTCACTTCCTCTCCTCTTACCTGTTTCTCCTCATTCCCTCCTCTCCTGAAATAGCTTATTTTTCCACTTCTATGGTGCCAGCAGCTTCCCTCTTCTCTGAACCCTACCACTGGCCCCTAACCTTACTTTTTGTCTCAATTATCCCACAAAGCAATCCTGCAGTCATGAGAGCAAGTAGAGAAAATATTAGAGCTTCAAAAACTGGTACCAGAATTGTCTGAAAAAAATATTTTTATTGGGAAAATCCTTTGATAAGTACTTGTCCCCCAGGGGAACACAGATTCAGTTTCTACCTCAAGTCTCCATTCAGCTCACAGGCCCTGACCCTGGGTAGCAATAATGAATACAATACTGTTACATACACCAGGCTGTAGGATTACAATTGCCAGTGGCCACTTGTTAAAGGCAAATGAACAGGAACCGGAATGCAATCAAGTGAATGAATGTCAGTCCGAGACCCTCCATCCATCCCTTCAAGTTGCTTTAGTATCAGCTCAAGACTAAATGGAAATCTAGGTTTCATCTGATAAGAAAAATGTGAGGATGTAATCAATTTCAGAAGGATCCAATCCAAGGGCAGGAATAAGGTCTTTCTGAGATTATTGTCATGAGGCTCAAACTCTTAGGAGCAAACAAGAATTCTGTCTCAGAAAATGGGAGGATATGACACAAAAATATTTTATTCCCAGAGAACTTCAGTGAAGTGGAACTAAAAGCTCCAGGATTCCAGCCCACTGTTTTCCTAACAGAGAGACCTATGAATTGGCTCTTCTCTGTTTAAAAGACCAGTGCTAAATTTACCTTCCTGTGCTCACACTGTGGCCCTGGTGAGCTTACCAACAAGGGACAGTCACAAAGATCTACCAGGAAAGAAAATCGTTCTATAAAACAGTGTAACAAAAGGTGACAACTATTAGTCTAGACTTAAATCACATTAACCTAACTAAACACCTTTCCTCAAGTGCAAAGCCCACGGCATCTCTTACCTTCCTCAAAGCTGGCCTTCTTCTGCCTCACTAGAACACGGAAGTTCTCAGCAGGATTCACGCTTCCAACCTAGAACACACCCACAGACAGTAAACCTGCAGATCACTTCTCTTTTCGGAAGTACCCCAGGCAAGACGAGACAGCTTAAAGTAGAGTGTTCTTATAAAACAGGCAAAGACAAAGTGAGGCCCTTCCTGTTCATTTTCATTTCCATGGTTTGTTAAGAACTAGCAGATTCCTGTGGTCAAAGGGCTGCCGTCTGTCTGTACTTCCACTCACCTCTCCTCATGCAAACTGACTTCATTCCCGAGGGGTCAGAAGGCTGATGCCCGAGGCACCAGGCAGCCTAGCTTACCAGGCAGACTACCTGTCCATCCTGACACCCAACCAATTAGGAAGGGGAGGATGCTGTGGCGCAGGGTCAGTTCAGAGTATCCCTGTCCCACTAGGATGACACAGGAACTGAGAGCCTGATGCCCTGATGTGCTGAACTGTCCTTTCTGGGGACTGCTGCTGATCAAACCCGTGGCACTGAAGTCTTGGTAGACTATTCAAACATGCCCAAAATAAACATGGCCCCCAAATAAAAACAAATCAGTGCTAGGTGGGAGAGTTTCAAACACAAAAATCTCTGCCACACTATATGGCACTTTCTGATCATGCCCATGTCTTTCATCATCTGATTTTAACCTTAATAGGGGTTAAGTTGAGCTCAAGGAGAAGACAATAGGCTTCTATAAAGGCTGGTAAATGCTGGTACAAAAGTACTCAGATTTCCAGTCTACTCTAGTATAGCATCAGAAGAGCTCTGAGAATAAAAAAGGTCATGACTTTTTTTTTTCCTTTACTATGAAGATATTGGACTAAAATCCAAATAATTTTTTAGACATTCAGTTTTTCTGGAGCATTGCTTTTTCAGGAGGGGAAAAGGCATGCCCTAATACTAGCTACCCTTTCTAGTCTATTTGGCTAGTAGTAAAGAACAATTTTTAAGATCCATTGATTCAAAATAATGTCACTTAAAATAAGGCAATATGTTCAAGTTCCAAAAACCATTCCATTAAATAAAGAAGATCTCAAGTGTCAAAGGATACATGGTTTGGGGAAATCCTAAACTAGTGAGCTGTACATCAGAAAAGAAACGAGACATTCTTAAAGCTTATATACTCGGAGATAAGACTCCTATCACTAAGCCCCCACTTATCCTACCATTGTGACTAAACAGAAAGATGCAAAATGAAGTCAGCAGAAAAACTTTACAAAAGTGATGTTTCATGTTCTATATAGTGCTCTATGTATTGATACTACATATCATATAATATAAATGTATCATAAAATACATATCATATACATGAATCATATAGGTGATTCACTGACAATAATTAAAAGAAGAAAGGAAGAAGTGTGGGATGGACAAACGTGGCTTATATACTGAAAGGATCAAAGAAAGTGCTACATTGAAGGACTAACAGAAATTGATGCCAACTCCCCAAGTCCCAACCTTCCCCAAAGAGGGGAGCACAGCAGGGTAGTTCTGCTTACACAGGTGACACCGCCTTCGGCCAGACTGGAGATACTAAAGTGGGCATCCTCTTCCTCAGTCTTCAGTTTTTTACAGGTGGGTCCCTCTTCATGACTGGAAAAGAAATAAATGGTTTTTTCCTTCCCTTAGAACAGAACAAACAATACAAAACCCAGAACTGCTGATGTGAAAAGTATAAATTTATTTTTCAAGAATCAAAGACAAGTAGCCACATTTAGTCTTCTTTACAAGCAGCTGTCTCCCCTTCCCAGCCTCCAAGTTCCTGACAGACCAACTACAGCGGCCTGGGCTTTAATTAGCAGTCGCATCACAAAACCCTTTCAAAAAGATGAAACTGCAAGCACCAGTAATGGAAACTTCACATTTCAGTACGAAACCCATTTACCCTTCGGTTATTATTTGCTAGTTTCTGAGAGTTGATAGCTAGTAATATTAGCTTTCTAGATACAGAGAAGACTTTTGTGTCTAATAACTTATCTTCTTCATCATGTATGTGAGAGTTTTATAAGCTCCTACTTACAGCTGTCAAAACTTTCTAGACAATCCTTAATTAAATATGCAAGAGCATACTCTTAAAGAAGTCTTAAACTATAAAAAGCCACTTTCAAAAGAAAACTTTTAATGTGTTCCTTTATAAACCTAATTGTGTTTTGGGCAATAGTGCAAAAGCATCTGTGTGATAAGGGAACGATGACTCCAAGGAAGTGTATCAAACATATTGCCTCAAGTAACACGCTGGCTTTAACAGTCTGCCTTAAAGTCAAGAGGAGGTCAAGTTAATTGCAAAGGAGAAGAAAGATCCAAAGACTGTGCCCATAATCTTCCTTAAGCTACAGAACAGAGAAACATGAATATTTTTCTCCCAGACAAATAGTCAGTGTGGGGCAAGAGAAGCTGCCAAGAAATGCCTGAATGAGAAGGGAAAATAGTAACTAAGAACTACAATTCTAAATGTGATGTTTTTATTCAAAAGCCCAACTTCCAGACAGTAAGGCTTGAAGAGGTTATCCTAAAAATAAAGCAAAGAAAAATAAGACATAAGTTAGCTTATTCAATAATATTTCAATAATGAATCTCCTCTTTGAGCCCAATGAAAGAACTAAAGTCATCGTTACAGTCTTACAAACACAAATTAAAAGTTTTACTCTTGACATCTTTCCCATTTACCATTTGCCTTCTTCTCTTTGAGAAGTAAAGAAAAGATAAGGAGTGAGTCATTCAGAGCTCTTTCCTTCAAGCAGAATAAATAAACACACAAAACCTTGCTGATGAAAACAAGGGAAAATGCACAAACTTGAGGAAGCATAAAATTCTATCAGAATTTGAGTAGTTCTTTAAAAAAAAAAAAAAAAGTCACAGCCACTTTAGTTAACCTTTGCCAGCTCTTCCCAAGAGAAAGATGACATGGTTCAGGGAAAATCTACAGATAAAAACATCCAGGCTCTAGTCTCAGGGATACTGGCTAGCCCTGGAGTTTTATTCCTTCTTGAAGGTACTGACTCGGTACTAATTTTTGTATGTTTAGAGTCTAGTAAGTTACTGTCCTCTCTGACCTTCAGTTTGTTCCTCAGGAAAACACTAAGATGAAAAATACCATCTATTGATGGTATTTTGATATATATACCATATATCAACTATTCACACTTTCTCTTCCAAAAGGACAAATTAACTTATACAGTAGCATTAAACATACAAAGCTAAGTTCTGTGAGAACACAAGGTCAAATCACATGGAAGAATTTCTTCAACCCTCCCAAATAAGATTCTAGGGAAGGAAGAATTAGAAAACATATATACTAATTCTCCAGAACTGGGCAGATAAATGCCAGTCCAGAAAAGAGCAGGAAGCAGTAAGAATACGTTTAATAATCTCAAGATTGAATCACTTAACAGGATTAATGGGAAATCTACATATATTAAACTCGTAATATCTATCTGAAGTGGGAAAGTGCAATGACTCTCATTCCCAAGTTATCTATGAATGAGTTGAGCCCTGGAAAGTACACATCATCCAGGCGAGGACACGGCAGACACAGAAGTGTTAACAGCTGCTGCGTCTGGATGCTGGGGCCCTAGACAGTTTGTTGCTTTCTCTCCTTTTCTCCTTAGCAATCTTTATTTTATACAGAAAACTAGGAAGTAGACAACTGCAAATTATCTGTCCTATCCCAGTATTCTGCAGCAGATTAGCAAATTTTATGAGTATAGCCTCTTATAATCTGTAAGGTTGGAGAAGGAAATGGCAACCCACTCTAGTATTCTTGTCTGGAAAGTCTCATGGACAGAGGAGCCTGGTGGGCTATAGTCCTTGACGTCATAGAGGGTCAAACACGGCTGAGCACCAGCATGAGAATACATAATCATCACCTTCAAGAAGTTCAGTCAAATAAGAAGGATAATATATAAACAGGCAATTAACAAAACAGTGTGGTAAGCAGTGCATCCCTTTGAGAGAACAGCGAGAGGCTGTACTGGGCTGGGGTATGAGGTGCAAGCTGGGAAGTAGTGAGAGATGAAGACAGAAAATATCTAAACTGTAGGCATAAAAACTTTGAGGACACAAAGTGGTTCTCCAGTTAGCAGGAAAGATACTTCTTTTCCTTCTCATTTGTGTAACAGAATTTGACCCGAAGCTGAAGGTAACAGAAAGCCATGAGAGCAAAGGTTTTTAATCAGGCATCCAAGAAGGACATCAAAGAATTTGTGACCACCTAAAATTATATGCAAAATTTATTATGTTGGGGCATTTTCCTGGGGAGATGGTTCATAGTTTTTATCAGAAGACAAAAGGGTCCATCACATACAAACACACACTGACGAAGAATCACTGCATTAGAGAATTTTAAGCAAGGGAGTGATGTGATCAGATTTGTTTTCTAAAAAATCACTCAGCAGATTGCAGAATGAACTGGAAGGGGAAGCCTGGAATGAGGGAAATTGGCCAAGGGGGTTATATCAGTAAAGCAGGCTAAAGTGAAACCTACATAAAAGCAATGGCAGTGGGCAATGCTAGTAAGAACTAACTTTTTTTTTTTTTTTTTAATGCTTACCATTAATCATGAAGCCAAGCATTTGAGTTAGCTATTATAAACTATCCTCTTACAAATGAGCAAAAGAGCCTGATTTTGTCTTAAGCACACAGTAACACAGTCCACAGCTAACCCTGTACTTTTAACTACTCTCCTAAAAGGCAGGTATTTGTTATCACAGCTTGGCATGGAGCAACTTGCCTATTTTGACCACTATTAAAAACAAATGCTTGAGTTTTGATCCAAATCTATCTGACTCTAAAATCAATGCTATTAGCCACTATACTAACCTGAAGTGAAAGGAGTGAACTTGAGGTAAATCTAATACAACCTGGTAAACCAATTAGATGAGGAAAGTGAAGAAAAGGGATGACTCCCTAGAAATTAGGTGTCATTCACTGAAATTGAAAATAATAACATGAAGAGGGGGCTGAAAGGAGTGTGGAAAGGGAAAGGTGATAAAATAATCTCTGGACATATTGACCTTGAGTTATCTGTAGACACTTAGGATCCAGTGGATAAGATGGAAATATTTTAGGATAGACAGGTATTCAGTTATTTCTGAAGACCTATATGAGAAATAATTAAGGTCTTAGGATGTGCAACACAGCATAATCCTTGAGAGTGTAAGCTCTGGGGTCGAACTACCACGTTTAAATCCTCACTCTAACACTTAACCAGCTGTGATCCTGAGCAAGTTTCTTATCTTCTCTAAGCTTCACGGTTCTCAGGGTTAAGATGGAGTAAATAAAAGAACCTACTTCATAGGGTGGCCAGGAGGATCCAAACAGATAATACACGTAAAGCTCCCAGAACATACCTGTGTCCAATAAATGTCAGCCCTTTCAGAGAAGGAGACCTACAAAATATCAACCTGAAAGACGTGTGGGGAAAGAAAAGCCGCCCCAGAAGAATCTGAGAGGGAGCTGTCAAAGGTTTAGCTGGACAAGCTGAAGTTCAGGAAGATATATGAATTTCAAGAGGGAAAGAATAACTGACAATGTCAAGTGTTACAAAGAGGTCAAGTAAGAAAAGGACTGCCAAGCTTAAGTAAACCTAGCAGGGAGGGTCTTTCAGGAGACCAGGGGCAGGGACGTGGTGGGGGCATAAGCCTGAGCTGACAAGCGCTGGGAAAAGCAGCAGTGTGGGCTATTCTTCTAATAAGCCTGGCTGTGGAAGGAAAGAAGATGATGACAGGTAGTAATTAGAGGGAGGAAAACAGAGAGGATTACTTCATTTTCTTTTAGAGGAAAGAAATAAAATGTTAATGTGTGGAGGGAAGGGGGTTGGTACAGTGGGAGAAGCTGAAAATTACAGTGGGGAAGGAAGGAAGGAAGAAATTATTAGTGGACTGAAAGGTACCAGATAGGATGGAAGACGGCATCCGAGGACACAGGTGAAAGGATTAACTTGGGACAGGATGTGGTACCCTCCTCCACTGAGACAGGAAGAAAGGAAGTGAAGGCAGATAAAATGCAGATATGTTTTTCGGTAAGATGGGCTGGAAAACCGAGGCGTTCTGACCTACTATGGGCTTCTATTTTCTCTTTGAAATCACCATCATCATAGAAATACGTACCCTGGATACAGGGACGTTGAATATACACAAAATCATAGCTTTTTGTAAGCAATCTCTCTTTCCCTTAGGGAGACTGCCTCTAAAGCTGATTGGGGTTTAATCATAAAAACTGAGAGTCTCTAGAACCTTGCAGAAGGGACTGAGTCATTCTTAAATATACGAGGTGCTCGATAAATACGTGTTAAATGTGTCGTTTCTGCAATTCTTAAAAACTAAGATTTCTGAGAAGGAAGACTAGAGCAGTGACGTGTGAGTAGGTATGTATGAGCAAGATTATTCTCTGGTCCCAGGCAGCTCACTTGGCTGTGTGGCAAACCAAACCTTTATGGGAGCAAAGAACAAGCAGGGATCAAATCACAGAACAACAGTCTTCAGGGTCTGGGTCTCAGTGGTATGTTGTTTTTTTTTTTAACCAGCTAATTTACATTTTAATCAACAGGAGGAGGGGGAAATGGCCCATTTCTTTCCCAAGACATAGGAAGGTAATCAAGATCATGAACGAGAGCTTTAAAACAGAGAGAGAATAGCCATATGACTGTTGGTAGATGACAGCAAGGCTGTCGTGGGAAGAAAAGGACTCAGAGTTTTATTGACTGTTCTGAGACAGGAGGAATCCAGAGATAGCTGAGGGTAGCAGGGGGAAAGAGAGTTTTGAGTGACAGTCTTCTAACGTAGAAAAAGGCACAACAGACTAAAGAGAAACATAAAATTCTCCAGATGTGTTAGAAATGCACATGATAGAATCTTTCAACCCTACAATTTTTTTTTTTTTAATCCTGACAAAGCTTGGAGTAGTAACCTCTAAAAAGCCACAGAAAATGCAAAGATTTCTTTTTAACTTGGAAGATAATTCACTGAATTAACACTTTACAGAACCCTGTGAAGATTTCTGGAAATTACTCAATACTGTTCCAATCAGGTACTGACAAATAAAAACTTTATTTTGTCAATAAAGACACAGCTGTGGTAAGGAAATCAAAGAAAAAGGAAAAAATAAATTGTGATCTAAAATAGGATCTTAGCATACAACCTACAAAAATGAGTAGATCGTTTTGATCTGGGGGGAAAAGTTACCAATAATCAGACCAAAACCTGGTGAAATCAATGTCATACACCCACATAATTCTGGATAAGAACAGCCTACGGTTTGTTTGTGTTCTGCTTTGAATGGAAACTGATATAATTCTAAACAGACTCCGATGTGCGGGAAAAAACACTTAATAGCTGCCTGAAAGATTGATCTAAGGGCATGAAAACCATTTTACAATCCTTAATCTGTGACTACCTCACTAACGGTATGACCAAGCACATCACACAGTAACAGCAGAGCTGCAGACGGCCAGGCTTCTCATTCTCCTCCCCATCTTCCTTCCAAAAATCTCAGATGTTCTCCTGAGAGCCTACCTCCAAAATGAAAAACTTTGACTTCACCCTTCTCCTCTCATCCCCAGCACCTTACTTTAAAAATGGTAAAATTTAATCGCAGATATTCAATAGATCATTTATCTTCATATATATATATGTGTATATATATATATATATATATATATATATAAAATTCACTAAGAATCTGACGCTGGTTAAAAAGTCAACAACCCCAAAGGTAGCTCTGATTTCTAGACGCACAAGCAGGATAAAACGTATCCACACTGGATTTCCAACGCAAGGCTCAAATAGCAAGAGGTTTCTTTCTCCCACCTTTGTGATTCTACAAACCCAGGTTGCAATCCTTAATGACAGAGCCCCTCTAAGACCACCACCCGTCTGCTTTGCTCCAACCTCGCACACAACTCCATTGAGTACTTACTTATCTTGGAAAATGTCCTGACCAGTCACTTGGTTCTTCTTCTTGATGACTTCCGTCAGAGGGAAGAGGGTCTTTACTTTGGAGAGAGGAACCTGACATCTAGCAGTCACCTCGGCGGGAGGATCCAGCATATTCAAAATGTGCTGCTGAATGGGGGGCAGAGGCTCCTGGGGATGGAGAGCTCTGTGCAGGAGACACTGTGGAAGAGGAGTGAGGACTGTGAAATGCAGACACGGACACCACACACAGCTGACCAGGCATCCTCCATCTTTAGCTTGGGAGGGCTACAAGATTCCTACCATTAGTAAAAGACAGCAAAGCAGGCGGACCCAGAACCACCCTGGTTAGCAGGATGCTGGTAATGTCTGAAAGCAACCATAAGACAGATCCCAGCCTAGCAGCACCGTCAGCTGAAGCAGTCCTAGAAAACAGCTTCACCCCACAAAAAGAGTCCGCTGCTCTGGCTTCATGGAAGATATATGGGGTTTCCTCAGCCTCTGACAATTTGGGAGTATAACCTCTTGGCTATAATCCTTTTACCTCCCTTCAGCATGCTGTGCTTTCTCCCTTGTACTGTCTGAGATAACAACACAAGCTAGATGAATCAGGTGCTGAAGGGGAGGTGCTCAGTGAGTCCCGGGAAGAATGTTCAAGAGATGGCACCAGAGGTGTCTCTCAAACCTCCCGGAGTCAAGCACTCGCTTCCAACCACCTCTACCACAGCACTCCTGTCCAGGCGCCTTCACCTCTCACATGGGCTACCACAACCCCTTTCTAACTGGTCTCCCCGCGTCCACTCTCACGGCTCTCCTGTCTGGAGTCAGCCATCACAGAGCCGCTGAACGCCTCTCTCCTCCTCACTCACCACGACCCCACTAGCCTGGGCTCCTCCTCCTCCACTCAAAGACCAGCTCTCTCCAGATTTTAGGTCCCATGCGTAAGGCTCCCTCGGCCTCTTCTGCCTTCCCTTAGACCTCAGTGGAGCTGGCCCTTTTAAAATCATTCTGTTCTTTGCTCACTTATCACCTCTTCTGAGAGGCTTCCCCTGACACTATACGAAGGAGACCTTTACCCTCATTTTACCACTCAGTCATTCTCTATCGTGAACCTGATCTTATATTTGGTACAGTATTTACCATTATCTAAAATTACCTTATCAACCTTTTAGTTTACTTACTACCTCCACTTTCTCCCTGAAAGTAGAAATACTGCTGGTCTTGTTTACTGCTGAATCCCAAGTGCTGAAAATGGTGCCCCAACATGATAAGCACCTAACAGGTGCTGGCTGAGGGAATACGGTGCTCTTCTTCAGAACTCCAGTTGTTGACAGAGGTTTTAGGAAGCTGCACCAGGAGTGGGGCCAAGATCAAGGCCAGGACAGGTTCTCCACTGCTCACACAAGTGGAAACCCGGACAGCAGGCCACATCTATTCAATCACTGATAACTGCTCTCAGACTAGGAAGCCAGGCCTTCGCAAAGTACTGTTATCTGCCCAGAAAAGTAAATACTCTAAAAGGAATGCAGGAATGTCATCAAAGAAGGAAGTAACCATTTAGGAAAAAAAAAGAGAAAGAGTGAAACTTACGAATATACTGAAGTTTTATTCCCCTTGCTAGAGGATAATTACAAAATTAGGCTGAAGAACAAAACTCCTATTCCCACTTTTTTAAACAATTTATATGTTAGTAACTGTGAAGAAAAAAACCAGGGAACTGAATAGCTCCTATAATTTTAAAATTACTGTTTCATATCACAAGGTATATATGTATTGTTTTCCTACCCTGTCGAAAATGGAAGCTAGACGTCTTAGTTCTAAAAAAAAAGATACTTGGGCTTAAGTAGTAAATATCATCAGAGTCAATGTTCTACAAATTAAGAAAACCCCGAGGTAGGAATTAAATACCAATTTTCTCTAGAAATTTCATGTATTGCTCCCTGATTTCACTAGACCAACCCCAAGCCTTCCTTCTCCTGGTAAATTCATTGTTTCAGAGTCCTGATTTCCTTTTTCCTAATTACCTTCCCTGGCGCATCAATGACACTGGGCCTGTTCAATATACAGCAAAAGGGGAAACCAAAACAGATCTCAAACTCTGTGAATCTACCCTGACCTTCTCATGAATAATTTATAATTCACCACGCTCTCCCTCAGGTCAGTCATTAAAATACCTAAAACAATTTAGAAAGTCCTAAAGAAGTAAGCAGAAATCCAACACCCAACACCACACACTACCTCTCAAATACTCTGGGAGATTCTATCTGTGATAGTCAAGTGACATTTTTGGGGAAAGAACTGTGAATTCTAGGCAATTCTTTCAAATAGTATCATTATCCTTAAGTCAGTAATAAGGAACCCACAAGAGATGTTCAAAACCATCAAACTCACATGTTTTCTCAAAGGTCACATTTTAAATAAGGCTCAGTGGGGGTAAAAATCCAATCAAAAAAATCTCAATTTATTAAAAAAAAAAAAAAAACAGGTTATGAGAAAGTGACACTTTTCAGTGGCCAAGACGCTGAGATCTCAGTCCTCAGTCTACTTAATGTCTCCTTTAAGCAACTATTTTCCTTTATGTGATTTTTACAATTTGAAACAGACTAGAGAAAAAACAAAAAAAAACCCAAAAAACTTCAGGCCACATGGCTAGCTTGTAAGTTACTAATATGTTGATTTTAGCAACCAAGTATCAATTATTTAAAAGGCAGTATTAACTCTACACTTGACAAAGGATATTTTTCAGCATTTCTTCCCAAAGTTAGAATTAAATTAACTCCTGCCAATGAGTTGATTACTAACCTCTCCCTACTTCTGCCCTCTACTCCCAGCTCATTCACCCTTAGTTATAAGACATTTTAAAAGGGGGGGGAAGAAAAGTCTTCCTGGGTCCGACCTCCTCCTGTAGCTTCCCAGTCCTCTCGCCCCTTCATCAGCACAGCTTCCTCCTCCAGGCCCTGTAACCTGGCTCCCTCACCATCAGCCTACTGCCCCCGGGCCCTCGCAGTCATCAGAGACGTCACTACAAACCCCAAAGGCCCTTTGCCAGGTTCAGCTCCCTTCACCACTGCGCAACGTCTGACTCCAACACCCCTCTAGTTCTTTCTACCTCTCTGAGCTGTGGGGGGTGGCGGGGGGCGGGGTAGGAACACTGATTAGCAGCCTTTCTGTCTCTCCCTAATTGTTCAGGACTTCGTTCTCTTCCCTTGTCACTCAACACTCTCCTAGGTGACCGCATTCACTTCTGTTTCTATCTAAATGAGGAGGGCTCTCAAATGTATACACATTTAGTCCTGAAGGCTCTCCTGGGTTTTGCACCCCTATTTCCAACTTCCCCGAGTGTCTGAACTGGAACAGCCGACAGATAACTCAAATTGAACACCTGCAAGAATACATGAACTACCTTTTCTATCTGTTCATTCTGTATTCCTTATCCTAATTCATGGTGATATCACCCCTCCAGGGGTCCAAGTTAGGATTCTGTTTTCTTCAACTCCTATTTCTCATCAGCCACCACTCAATCCCTTAAATTCTATCCACTTGAGCTTCTAAATTTTCTCTTCTTTACTCTCTGTCACTGCTGTAACTCAAGTCTTCCTGGGGGCCACTGCAGGTTTCCTAACTGGTCTCTAGCCCATCTCCCGTGCCACCATCAGACCTATTTTCTAAAATTCACGTCACCTGCCTACTGACAACAGCCTTTCCTGATTACCCACTGCCTATGGGATAGAAACCCAAACTACTGGTTCTTCATGACCTGCCTGCTACCTGCCACCTTTCCCATCATTTTCCCATAGAGCCCATTTCCCAGCCAAATGGAACTCTTTGTGGATCCCTAAATACATCACGCTTCTTATGTTTTCTTGTTTTTGCATGTGCTACTTCTTTTGCCAGGCACGCTTTCGTCACATCACACGTCACCTTTATTCCTCCATGAAATCTTCCTAAGTCACTCACTTGCAAGAATCTCTCTTTCCTCTTATTCCCACAGCATTTTGTACCCACCACTGTTGAGCCTATGAATTTTACTACTCTATTCTCTATTCCTCTCTTCTCTCTATTCTCTTTCACTCCTCTGGAGGGGTCCTTTCAGGTAGTGAGCTTCCAGTATCTCCAGCACATGAAACACTTATGAGTACCCGATACTTGTTTTAGAAAAGGTGAATTCAATTTATAAATACCCCAGTAATGATACTTCTTTATACAGATAAACCATATTAAAAAGTCACCCCCACAAAAGAAAACAATGTCTGCATTTATGGCTTGCATCTGTTCAATTAATCCAACAAATATTTGTTGAAGATAATAGTACCCACCCTTGATAAATCTACCAAGTATTAGAAGTTTCTATTTTTTACCACGGTGACCTGTTTTTGCAAGCTTTCCATACCAACTTATCTATTCCTCCCTTCTCTGTCAAGTGGCAAAGGCCATTTGTCAAAAACAGCAGGTCTTGAAGTCTACTTGTCAAAGACAGCAAAGGAATGTATACAAATAATTTATACTTGATTATACTTAGAATACAAAAGTACTTACTGAGTCAGATCTTGACCTGTTAAGCTTCATAGTACTGATTTTAGAACAAAAGACTTCTTTAAAGGAAGTTTAAAGGAAACCGCCTAGTATAAAAAAACTAGGCAGCTTCTTTTGAGTAGAAAAATCCATAAAATCATAACAGGCCTTAACATGGACTTGAATTAGTTAAGGACGCTTTGAGAAATGAGTCAAAGGGGCAATCAGTGGACCCCCAATACGAAGCCTCCACTCCCACCTCCCTGCCTCTCCCCACCTGTCATAAGAGTAGGCCCTCCACTCCCCTTCATGGAGAAGTCTGCCTAGAGAAGCTGCTGGTGACTTTCTGCACCTTCGTGGGGTTCAGACACGCCTACGTCCTGCAGCCACCAGGTCACTCCAGGACTGGGACCAACCTTCACCACTGGCCCATCCCTCCCCTTCCATCAGATAAGTCGCTCCCTTATCAAGTTCCCAGTTCCCATTAATCTAATCTCCATCTTCTAATTCCTTTGGACCAAGATTCAGAAATTTAAATTTTTCTTTAGTTACTGTTTAATAAGTTCATACTATAACCTCTCTATCTGACTTCTAACACTGCTTCCCTGATAGTGGTTATATACTACACAGTCCCTAAAAACTCCCCTACTATTTGGATATTAAAAAACAATGAAAAGTCTCATTCACATAAAACATAGGAGGAAACTGTTAAAATATATACATATATATTTATATATATGTAAAAGAAACAGGTTTTTATTTTGCCCTCCTATTTAAGACACAAAACCACAAATCTAGCCTTCTCCTAGAAAAAGATATTTAAGAACATCCAAACTTTACTTCTTTCTTTCTAAAAGCTCAGAGTATTTTTTTAATCGTTTTTCAGTAGGAAGAGAAAGGTGTTAACCTTTCATTAAACAGAGCAACTGAGCTCTCGATTTGACTTGGACCAGCCAATTGCCCTAACTTTTCACTTTGCTCTCTTTCATCTAAATAAAAAGTCTATTATTGGTTCATCTTTCCTCTCTCACCTGAAACAGTCTCTGGAATTGAGGATTTGGGATTTTGCTGGTTGGAAATAAGTCTTCAATGGTGCCCTCCTCTTCATCTTTCTGCACCAAGCTCATGGAGTCAATCAAAGCATCAATGGCACTCAACTGTGCCTCTAAGACAAGGACAAACAAAGCAGCAAAAAGAAACAATGATTAGTTCCATTAGTCTCCCAAACAAACGCCTTCCATTCATAGATGTTCACAGCAACACTGGCAGGAAAGACAGTCCTGGCCCTGCCAAAAGCACTCTCCAGTTACGTAAGCCATTTAACCTAAGCCTCAGTTTTCTTATTGGCAAAGAGAGCTATTTAGAATAGCTGGTCTCTTAGGTACTTCTGAGCTCTACCAATTGATGAACTTCTGACAATGGGTTATCTTATCAAAAGTGCTCTAGAGGAATGCACCACAGTCAAACAAAACTCACCTTCTATATGCTAATTCAAAATATTGGGTATTCATGGAAAAAGTGAAGTGTCAGTCACTCAGCCGTGTCTGACTCTTTGAGATCCAATGAACTGTAGCCCACCAGGCACCTCTGTCCATGGAATTCTCTAGGCAAGAATACTAGGGTACCAGTTCCTTCTCTAGGGGATTGTCCCCACCCAGGGATCGAACCCAGGTCTCCTGCATTGCAGCGAGACTCTTTACTGTCTGAGCCACCAGGGAAGCCCTTGAGTTGACATTTAAAAAAACTATTAACTGGCAAAGGAGAAGAACATTAAAAACATTCCTTTGGTAATGAAACATCAGCTTCATAACGATTTAACATAACCTGTATTGGAGTATACCAACTTAACAGGAAGACATCACTGGACCAGACGGAGTGGATTCTTTTACAAGCTCTACAAGGCAGATAGAGTTCTTTTCCTCTCACAAATCTCATGGCATTAATCACATAGACCTGCATGCATATCTTTTTTTAACTGAAGTAGAATTGATCTACAACATTTCATTAGTTCCAGATGTATAATGTAGTGATTCAGTATTTCTAAACATTACAAAATCACCAACATAATAAATCTAGTTACCACCTGTCACCATGCAAAGTTATTACAATATGATTGACTATATTCTAGCGGTCATGTATGGATGTGAGGGTTGGACCATAAAGAAGGCTGAGCACAGAAGAACTGATGGTTTTGAACTGTGGTGTTGAAGACTCTTGAGAGTCCCTTGGACAGCAAGGAGAGCCAACCAGTCAATCCTAAAGGAAATCAATCCTGAATATTCACTGGAGGGATTGATGCTGAAGCTGAAGCTCCAATACTTTGGCCACCTGATGCGAAGAACTGACTCACTGGAAAAGACCCTGATGCTGGGAAAGATTGAAGGCAGGAGGAGAAGGGGATGACAGAGGAGACGGTTGGATGGCAACACCGACTCAATGGACATGAGTTTGAACAAGCTCCAGAAGTTGGTGATGAACAGGGAAACCTGGCATGCTGCAGTCCATGGGGTTGCAAAGAGTTGGACACAACTGAGCGACTGAACTGACTGACTATATTCGCAATGTAAAAAGTGTTTTATCCCTGTGACCTATTAACTAAGTTTTTACCTCTGATCACTCTTACCTATTACACTCATCCCCTTATTCTACTTCCCTCTAGCAACCCCCAGTTTGCTCTCTGTATCTATGAGTCTGTTTCTGTTTTGTTTGCTCATTTGTTTTTTAGATTCCACATTTAAGTGAAATCATACCGTATTTCTCTTTCTCTGCCTGACTTGTTTTACCTGGAATAATACTGGGTTGGCCAGTAAGTTTGTTCAGAGTTTTTCCATAAAAGGTAACAGAAAAACCCAAACGAAATTTTTGGACAACCCAATACCTTCTAGGTTCATCCATGCTGCAAATGGCAAGATTTAACTCTTTTTTTATAGCTGAGTAATACTCCACTGTGTGTGTGTATGTGTGTGTGTGTATCACATCTTCTTTGTTCATTCATTTACTGATGGACATTTAAGTTGCTCCCATATCTTGGTTGTCGTAAATAATGCAGCAATAAACATAGGCATGCATATATCTTTTTGAGTTCGTGTTAATGTTTTCTGTGGGAAAATATTCAGAATCAGAAGTGCTGGATGGTATGGTAAGAATTTAAATTTTTGAGAAATTTGCATACTGTTTTTCATAGTAGCTACACCAATTTATATTCTAACAACAGTGCACTGGGTTTCCCTTTTCTCCACATCCTCACAAGCATGTTATTTGTTGTCATTTTGATGATAGCTATTCTGACAGATGTGGTTCTAACTTGCATTTCCCTGATGATTAGTGATGTCAAGCATCTTTTCATGTGTCTGCAGGCCATTCATATGTATGTATTCTTTGGAAAAATGTCCTGCATACATGTCTTACCACACTCCAGGCAAATTCTAAGGATCTTTAAGAGCAGAAACATGGTGTCCTCTTCTTTATGTCTCTCAGATACCAGATAGAAAGCAAGTTTTTCCCAGTAAAAATCTACGAAGTCAATAAAAATGGCACTGCCCAAAGCTACTCTCCCCAAAATGCTTCTACCTAAACTACCATAAGGAACTTTCATTCTGCTGACTCATACGGCAGTTCAGCTATTAAAAAACTGAAGTGTTAAAAAATAAATAAATAAATAAAATTTAAAAAAAAAAACAAAAAAACTGAAGTGTTATTTTGGGATCATTCACGGCCACCAGGTAAAAGGCGGAAAAGAGTAAGCAGTTCCTCAAAGTTTATTATACTTCTGTTCCTCGCCTTTCAAACATCCCTTTCAGACAGCTACTACAAAAGGAATGAGCATATAGACATTTATCATGAGACATTTCTGTCCCATTTTTTGACTTTCTAAGGGAGGCTTCAGGGACCATGTCAAACTGATGACTGCAGGGTCCACCCGGCAATAAGAAGGAGGTGGTACCTGTGTGGGTGAATATTCAGTGATTTCCATCTGCTACTCCAGGCTAGTATCAGGCCAGACCACGCTGGCATCACACACCCTTACATAAATGTTGACTTGGGAAATACGTCAAACAGTTTTAATGATCTGTTTTTCCAATGGAGCAAATGCAAACAAAACTGTCAACTCACATGAAATAAATCAACAGATCGAAAAATAATGTTTTAGATCCTGAGTGATTTATATCTATTAGGTTCTCTCTCAACAAAGTTCTCTTTTTTAAATGTTCTTCTCATTTAAAGTTTGGAATTATCAAGAGGAAAAGACTGAATATTATAATACACTGGCATCTTCTACACATTCAAGTCCATGCTTGACTCCACATGACGGATCTGACTCTTGGCTCTTCTCCCACACCCTGCTCCCAACATCCAGAGAGCACCCAGTTCTGAACTCACCTCACAGCTCCCTCATCCTACACCAAGGCAGATTTAAAGTTGTCAACTAAAACATCTATTCATCATTCTGTGTTCTTTTTGGTGTATGTTCTCTATTTCAGCCCACTATTATATCTTACGATAACTGTCTTAAACTGTGAGATTTATGGAAGACAGGATCTATGTGTGTGAGAATCACTGTGTGTAGCATCCTGACATCTGCAGACAGATACTTAGTAAAGGCCTCTTCTCATTAAGCTCCCAGTAACTCCTGGCAATAAGGAGCAACAGGACTTGGACTGAAAATGTGAACTAGGAAGAAAGGGCAAAGAGAAAAGTATGGTTAAAGTTACATCATATTTTATGTAGGACACTAGTCACAAGTTTGATACTATGTGCCAATTCACTGCACAGAAGGACAAACCCTCTGCTCATAATTAGAGAATGTACATCCATTTCCATTAAACTGCTCCCTGGAGACAACCTCTAAGTCAGAAGGGGGATGCTGGAGAATCCCTACTACTGGGAAAAAAATCACCTTTCATCATTACAGTATACCACTGTGACTGGAATTCAACTACAGTTGACTCTTGAACAACATGGGTTTGAACTGCTCAGATCCACTTACATGTGGATTACAAGTAAATATGTACATTTCTATACAATCTGAGATTGGTTGAATACAGATCTGTGAATACTGAGGGCCCTGTAAAGTCATACATGGATTTTCAATTGGGGGAGTAGTGCCCCAAACCTCTTCAGTGTTCAAGGGTCAACTATAATCCCACCCTGTGAAATCCTAGCCCCCAAACATGACTAAAGACGGGTGGTTTCCCCCAGTCTGTGTTTAGAGCAAATAAGTGAGCAAAATGGAAATCAACTCACCTGTGGGAGTGCATTTCCTATTATTTTTCAAGGATGAAAACATGTACTGGCGCAAATCTTCCATGAAGGGCAGTTGTATGTACACTAAACACTAATGAGAAGCAGTGAGATAAACACAGAGACAACTCAGTTAACGGAAAAACTTAAAGCTGATCCCAAATGCTATGAAAATGGCCAACAGAGGGACTTCAAAAATCAGAAGGCAGAAGTACAGGACATGGGGAGTGAAGCGCTCTCATCTCTGTTCTTAGCTGCTGCTGTTGATCCGTTGCTTGGTTCAGTCGTGTCCGACTCCTTGCAACCCCATGGACTGTAGCCCACCAGGCTCCTCTGTCCATGAGGTTTCCCAGGCAAGAGTACTGGAGTGGGTAGCCACTTCCTTCTCCAGGGGACCTTCCTGACCCAGGGATTGAATTTGTGGCTCTGTTGGCAGGTGGATTCTTTACCACTGAGTCACCTGGGAAGCCCTGCGATTAACTGTATACAACCGCAAACAGCACAAAAATAGTAAATATAAAAGAAATGCTCAAAGAAAGACTATCAGATATCCACAAAATGCATGACCAACACAGCAAATGAGAAGAGTCAAGGTGACTGGCAGGCTGGCGTGGAAGTCAGGATATCTGCCTTCTCTTCCACTTCTGCCACAGGGAGTTCTCTGAGACACAGGAAATGGCAAGGAATCTAGGCCTGTGTTTTCAACAGGAGAGCCCTAAAAAAACGTCAATTCAGCAGGATCACAAGAAAATCACACCTTCAGCCTTCATCCATAGTAAAGACTGTTGTAAAAAGGGAGGTAATCTGTATTCCCTTGAGGTTCTGAGAAGTCAGGAAGGATGAGAATGGAGAGGAAGTCACTGGATTGGGCAAACAGTAAGTCATGGTCAACGGTTATTAGTTGTTTTATTAGGAAGCTCCTTGTACATTGTCGTAATTTATGTTCTTTCACTGCTACTGAAAGTGTGATTTCCAGACCAGCAGTCTCAGCATTAGGTGGGAGTGGGTGAGAGATGCAGAATTTCAGGCAACGCCGCTCCCCAGAGCTACAGAATCAGAATGTGCATTTTAACCAGATTCCCTCAGTACCTCCCATGCACATGAACAGTTGAAAAACACTGTTTAGAACAAAGCAACTGAAGGGAAAAAATTAATATGAATAAAAGACTTGCAGGTTCTACCTCATATGCGTCCTTGATCAAAGGAAAAGCCACGCCAACTTGAGGATTAGCTCTTTTGTCGTAAGCATATCGAACCACGGCCACCATGTCTAATTCATCCAAAGCGTGAATCAGGGAGGAGAGGGCAACTGCCGCCGCCTAGTAAGAGAGATGCCTATGTTAACACGTGTCCAACATGTGAGGATTTTCACAGCACAACCGAGTACTTGTAAGATTGCTACCCACATTCTCCCTGTTTCAGATATTAAATACTCCTCTATCCACTTGGAGGCTACACTGTACACATCTGCATTTGATCACATTTACTGTACCTCTTCGGAAACTTCGTCATATGCTCTTTTTCCTTCAACTTTCCTCCTCTGAATTCATACCTAACTCTAAACAAAATTTTTCTTTGTCCCTCTCTCCATAAATTACTATCTGTAACCTTCTTTTCCTTCATCTTTAAATTTCATGAAATAATCTTGTTTCACCACTTAGAACCCAATTATTCTTCAATCTAAACCAGCTACGTAGCCATTTCCTTCCTGAAACTACTCTGAAGTGACCCGTGATCTCCAAGTTGCCGAAGTCTTAGTCTCCATTCTATCTGTGTGACCTTTCAGTAGCATCTGACCATCCCTCTCTCTCTGCACTCTCTCCGTCTCTGGCTTCAGAAGCAATACTCTCCCCTGCTTATTCTACTGTTGTGGACCACTCTTCCCCCAGCTCTTTCCATCTTCCAGTCTTGAAATTCTGCTCTTGGCCTTTCTCTCCTCCTCTCACTCTAAAAGAACTCTACTTTGGTGACAATTTCTTTCATCCAGTGCCACGAGTTGATGAATCAAAAATCTGTATATTCAGCTTTAAAACTCCTAAGATCTAGACTTACATAGCCTACTAGTTGGTAGATAACTTGTATAGTTATACCTCAGGTATTTTAAACTGTCCATGACCAAAACTAAGTTTAGTATCTCTCCCCTCTTCTCCACCTGTATTCCCTACGTCCACAAATATCACTTCCAAATGAGAAGCCCAAAAGTTGTTGATAAGGCCTCCCTACTGTCCTTCAAGTGTTCATCAAGTTCTACAAATTCGACTTTTATGCCATTTTTCAGATTCTATCCGCCCTGTTCCATCACCGTGTCCCCTGTTCCGAGAGCTATGTCACTCTCTTCCATAAAAACCTCCACAGGCACCTCTCTCTCAGCCTCAGTAGAGCAGATCATTATTCACAGGCAAGTCTTGTGCTTTCCTGCCCCAGTAGTTTTTCCATGTACAATTTCTACTCACTGGAATGCTCTCCCCAAGTCTCTGGCTCTCAAGCTTCGAACCCATCCTCAAGAATCAGCAAACTGACAAGCTCTCTGTTTCAGATCTGCTTTACTAAGCCCTCCCCCACTCCCTAACCTCTCAAACACTTTGTATTTTTCTCAAATACAAATACAAAAACATTTGTATGTTTTTGATACTATGTGTCAATTCCTAACATCCATCAAACTTAGCTATGTATATTCCCATATCCTCCACAAAAAAACCTATGATATCAACACCTGGCCATCAAAATCCTCTACAGATGTCATGATAAGAGTGATTACCTTTTCAGTTCAAGGAATATTAACTTAGTGCCTACTCTTGGCTAAGTACTGTCTTCAGTTCAGTTGCTCAGTTGTGTCTGACTCTTTGTGACCCCATGGACTGCAGCACGCCAGGCCTCCCAGTCCATCACCAACTCCTGGAGTTTACCCAAACTCATGTCCATTGAGTCAGGGATCCAACCATCTCATCCTCTGTCATCCCCTTCTCCTCCTGTCTGCAACTTTCCCAGCATCAGGGTCTTTTCCAATGAGTCAATTCTTCACATCAGGTGGTCAAAGTATTGGGGCTTCAGCTTCAGCATCAGTCCCTCCAATGAATATTCAGGATTGATTTCCTTTAGGATGGACTGGTTTGATCTCCTTGCAGTCCAAGGGACTCTCAAGAGTCTTCTCCAACACCACAGTTCAAAGGCATCAATTCTTCAGCACTCAGCTTTCTTTATAGTCCAACATCCATACATGACTACTGGAAAAACCATAGCCTTGACTAGACGGACCTTTGTTGGCAATGTAATGTCTCTGCTCTTTAATATGTTGTCTGGGTTGGTCATAGCTTTTCTTCCACGGAGCAAGTGTCTTTTAATTTCATGTCTGCAGTCACCAACTGCAGTGATTTTGGAGCCCAAGAAAATAAAGTCTGTCACTGTTTCCACTGTTTCCCCATCTATTTGCCCTGAAGTGATGGGACCGGATGCCATGACTTTAGCTTTTTGAATGTTGAGTTTTAAGCCAGCTTTTTCACTCTCCTCTTTCATTTTCATCAAGAGGCTCTTCAGTTCCTTTTTCGCTTTCACCATAAGGGTGGTATCATCTGCATATCTGATGTTATTATTGGTATTTCTCCCTGTAATCTTAATTTCAGGTTGTGCTTCATCCAGCCTGGCATTTCCATGATGCACTCTGCATATAAGTCAAATATGCAGGGTGACAATATACAGCCTTGATGCACTCCTTCCCCAATTTTGAACCAGTCCATTGTTCCATATCCAGTTCTAACTGTCGCTTCTTGATTTGCATATAGGTTTCTCAGGAGGCAGGTAAGGTGGCATGGTTTTCTCATGTCTTTAAGAATTGTCCACAGTTTGTGGTGATCCACACAATCAAAGGCTTTAGCATTGTCAGTAAAACAGAAATAGATGCGTTTCTGGAATTCTGTTGCTTGTTCTATGAGCCAATGGATGTGGGCGATTTGATCTCTGCTTTCTCTGCCTTTTCTAAATCCAGCTTGAACATCTGGAAGTTCTTGGTTCATGAACTGTTGAAGCCTAGCTTGAAAAATTTTGAACATTATTTTGCTAGCAAATGAAATGATTGTACTTTGGCAGTTTGAACATTCTTGGCATTGCCCTTCTTTGGGACTGGAATGAAAACTGACCTTTTCCAGTCCTGTGGCCACTGCTGAGTTTTCCAAATTTGCTGGCATATTGAGTGCAGCACTTTCGCAGCATCATCTTTTAGGATTTGAAAGAGCTCAGCTGGAATTCCACTACCTCCACTAGCTTTGTTCAGTTCAAGCCAGCACTAAATGTTCTGCTTATGAAAAATGAAAATATTAACCTAATGCCACACTTCCTGAACCTGTGACCATGAGATCCCCAAATTAAATGTATTTGTTCAAACATTTTTGTTTTTAATACTCACCTGATCTCCAAATGCAGGACCTTGTGCTCAAGCTACGACAAATTCATTTATCACTTCTCCATTTTCAAAGCTAAAGGTAAGTGAATTTTCCCACCGATGTTGCAAGAATTAATGTTATTTTAAACTATAAAAGGCCCGAACAACTCACATAAAATGACAATTCAATTCTGTGGCCCTGCCTCAAAGACCTACTGTCAACTCACCTCATCATCTTTTGCTGCAAAGACCTTTAGAACTTGATTTCCCATAAAATATTTCATGTGGACCTACAGGAGGAAGTGAGGAAAAGAACTGGTTTAGATCCAAAGTAAGGAACATATGAAACCATAATGCCACATGTTATTAAGAAATTCTATTCAAAATGCTCTTGCTGAAAAACATTCACAGGCACTAGAAACAACTTACTACTTGAGGTCCAAATAAATTAAACACGATAAATGTAAAGTCAGATGAGTAAGATTTAGCACAGATCAGATCATGAAGTCTCATAAGCAAAGTGGTTTGGACTTCATCCTAAGAGCAATGACGAAGCACTGATGAATTGCAAAGAGACTAGAGTGCCATTTGTCCTTTAAATTACTTAACTAGCACAGCATCAGAGTCAAAGAAAGACTAGAAAATGAATACTAAGAGTTCCTGATATTATAACCACCTGCATCTATCAACCAAGATCAACATCTCTTTGATCTATGTCATCTTGAGCCCAGAGTTTCTAAGAAGGTGCCATAAGAGAAGTAATGCTTCTCAAATATTTTTTCTGCACTCCCACCTCTAATGCTGAGAAACTGTGAGCACTTTCACAGTAACAGCAGTTCAAGAAAACGAAGTCTCAGAGGTGTGGGGGTGAGGCCCATATTATCCAAATACCCTCCATCTTCATTCCCTACCTGAAAACCATTATGAAGAAATATGGGAATAATTTTATATTTTCAGTCTGCTATATTTGTATAGATTTATTTGCCCTTCTATTAGAATCTGTAATAGTTGACTGATTTAAGAACAGTTAATGATACCTCTTCCTAAGGCACCTAAATGACTTCTCTAAGGACAGTCAGACATTTGGGGAATTTCTGGCTAAATTCTTATCCATCCTATAATTAGATACCAGGAACACTGACAACTTGGAAGAAGACAAAGTGAAAAGTCTCTTGAAAATTTAAAAGAGTAATTCACAATTCAAAAAAAAAAAAAACCAAACCAAAAAGTCCATTTTATACAATGAAAAGTTTCACACTAATTCAATCCAGAAATATTACTGTCCCTCAGTTTAAGGGAATCTGGAAAACTATGTGATCTTATTTACTTAAGGCTAATTACTAGTCTGTTAGAAGGTACATACATACACTTTACTTTAGTTGGTATGGCAAAACCTTCTTAAGATGCTGTGTATGCATTGGTTAACACAGTACACGAAAGCAAGTATGCAAAAGCTCGACTATTCAAAAATGAGCCTATCGGTGCACAGATCACAGCTGATTAATGGCATAGCTTCAGAGTCAGAGAGACCTTGTTCAAAATCCATCTCTACCACCTTCTAACTGGGTGACCTTGGGCCTATTATCTAACAGCTCTGAACCTCAATTTCCTAATATATAAAGTATGTATCATGCACCTACCTAAGAGGGTTGTCCAACCAGTCCTTCCTAAAGGAAATCAATCCTGAATATTTATTGGAAGGACAGATGTTGAAACTGAAACTCCAATACTTTGGTCACCTGATGTGAAGAACTGACTCATTTGAAAAGACCCTGATGCTGGGAAAGATTGAAGGCGGGAGGAGAAGGGGACGACAGAGGAGGAGATGGTTGGATGGCATCACCGACTCAATGGACATGAGTTTGAGTAAACGCTGGGAGTTGGTGATGGACAGGGAGGCCTGGTGTGCTGCAGTCCATGGGGTTGCAAAGAGTTGGATACGACTGAGCAACTGAACTGAACTGAAGCGGGTTGTAATAAGAATTAAATGGGAATTTATATAAAATGCTTAGTATACTGACTGTATTATTGTAATCACTCAATAAGTGGTAGCTATTATGATTTTCTATTGTATCCGTCTGATACTGTACTTAAGATAAAAATAACTTAGAGCTTAACTTCAAAAAAAGTTGATTTAGAAAATACTTCATGACTTAAAACTTCAGTTTAAGTGAATAAAAATCTCTTTAAATGGAATATGTACTTTTTCAGCTCACTCTTTTTTGCTTCATCATTTAACTAAATGGGCCCCCACACCCATTGTGGCACAGATGATTTAAGTTTTTTGAGTCCTGAATTATAGTTGTAGCAGTTTTAGATAGGCAATTCTTTTCTGCCTATCTGGAATTAGCTCTCAAGAGGCCAGTTTCTACAAACAGGTCTGAATGGAGGCTCTGTTTCACTTGACTCATAAGCACTGACTTTAATAAACATAAATTTTAAGTTTAATCACACCTCCCAAAGTAAATAATTTTAAAGAAAAGTATGTTGATTGTAATTTGTTAGAGACTCTCAACTTCCAAAAAGTATTTAATCTCACCATTAAAACTGTATTGACTTTGAGTAAATATTCTCAAATTTTGACTTATGAGTCTTGAACATGCACCTAACAGTTTGAGCATATCATGAAACACATTCTCCCCAACTTCACTGAATTATTCTAACACTGACTTACACAAGGACTACAAGCTAGAGCAACATGAAGAAGTTCAAATCTGGTATACTGGATTATATTTATTTTATTTTAATTCTCACTTGAGTTCTTCTAGAGCCAACAAGAATCTCTTCATCCCTATAAAGCTGAAAAGATGCACTTTCTACTTATTCAAGTACATTTCAAGAACATTTCACTTCACTTAAGACCTCTATGAATCTTTAATGACTCTTTCCAGGACCATATATTGTATCTCATAGCCTTCACTGAGTTACTGCATTTCCCATTGTGTCTATTTTGCATCTCTGTATTGCAGTCTAAAGAACCGATGACTTATGAACAAGCTTCACATCTTAGATCTCTGTTGGGCACTGAGAAGGGTGACTGGCATAAATCAATGATATTCTAAGAGATCTATGGTCATTCAAAACCCAACTAGACTTTTATTCCTATAAAACATTCCAGTTTACAATTAGAGAAAGGAATACAATAGCAAAGAACTGGCTGCTGTTTCTTTAAGGCTACCATGAGCTACCACTGAGACCAAAGTGAAGAAGTGACTTTTCACTGAGTTTGTTCTTCTGATTTATGCTGACTTCTCTACCTCCTGATTTTCAATCTTCAAAAATCAAAGATAGTAGCACCGCAAACTACATTTAGAAAAATTAAAAGTGAAATAAGTATAAATAAAAGGTCCAATCAAAACCACACCATTTCAAATAATGAGGAAGAAGCTCGTCTGTTTTATTTACAATTAGTAGAATGTGTGCTTTACCTGAGAAGATCTACAAAATCCCAACACAGAGAAGCACTTTCCCTCCGATTTATACTTCATTTGTTCCTCATCCACTTTAGAGAAAGGAATGATATCACTCCCATAGCGGAACCCTGGAGAATAAGAGAAGAGCATCTGTTAAGCATATGGGGCCTCATTTTCTACAAGCTGAAATTGGCCCCACACATACATTAACAATATATGCACACTCCGGATCAAGCCTCTATCTACTGTTCCCTGGAATCAAATTTCTGTCCCTTGTGATCAAAGAGGGAAAAGAAGCAGCAGATCCACAAACATATACAATATAGAGATAATTAAAATCTAATTACATTTTTTAAGTAGCATATTCTGCCATCTAGTTACCTTGATGATTATCCAGCCTAGAAGAAAGAATAGCAGCAAATGCAATGTACTAGTTATCCTCCAAAGATAAACCATGAATGACTGTAAAGTATAATCATTATTTGTAAAAATAATAACAAGAGCACATTTATTCAGAAACCTGCAGATCTACAGAGAAAAACGCCCATTGGAAAATTTCAGAACAAAATGTTCCCAAAAATGAATGCTGGAGATATATAAATGCCTAATGGAAGATGCCAAAATTTTTCTATTCAGAAACATTCAATTGATATGCTGGATATTTTTCTGCATTTAAATTTATTTTATTTCTGGGGTAGGATTTTCTATATATATATATATATATTTTAATTACTTAGGGTATTCATACACATATAGGCTCTTGGCTCCTTAAAAAAACTCCAACCCTGTTTCAGGGTCTTTGCTCTATGCAAGCTCATGCCCTTTCACTATATAGTATTATATGTTTAATAGGGAGCAAGATCATCAAAATCCAAGGAGTCTGACCTTGGGCAGATAAAAAGGAAAAGTATATGCATGCATCTTCACTCCAAGAAACAAAGAAACATGTGTGTCTGGGGGCAGATTCTGTGATCCAATGTTTCTTAGTCCCTCTCACTCTGTTCATGAAATGTATTTGATTAAAAAGAAACATGTTTCTGTATGTCTTTTAATAAAAGCTAATGATAAAAAAAATTTCAACAAAAAGTTAAGAGGGAAATATATGGCACATAAGAGTGGTACATAATGTTTTTTCAGACATCTTACTTGAATTGTTTAAGAGTAATTTGAAACTTCTCATTAAAAGTGTCATGATTTCTGGTTCATCTTTTAAAGGGCAAATCAATTACTGTAACTTTTGTATATGGCCAAAAGTAGAGAACAGAATATAAATACGACCACAGTCTTTGCTCATATTAACTGATCCCTCTATCTAGAAGACAGAACTCTACCTATTAGGGGGTAGAGAGTAGAGGACAGGCAAAGGAAGGATGTGGGTAACTGCAAAAAGCTAAGAGAGAAAAGCTACACACCTGTACTCATTGAACTTAAACCATATTTAACTCTTTCCTCTCCACTGCTATACCAATGAATTTGCTTTTTGCCTAAGATAAACCAGAGTTGCTTTCTTTGCTTGCAACCAAAAGAATTGGCACCCTCATGTCTAGTCCCTTCTCCTTCCAATCCATCCTATACCCAGATGTTCTATTAATCTTCTTAAAACACAACTCTGACACTCTGCTCCTCAAAATTATACACAGTTCCATGTTGCTCTCAAAATTAAGCATCAACTCTTCAGTGTATCATTCAGAGCCCTTCCTAACTCAGAATAGTATGGAGAAACACAGACTCTTGCAGCCCTGGGTTCAAATCTACTAGCTGTTAACTACGGGATACTGCATGTGTTAATGAATGTCTTTCAGCCTCAGTTCTCTTATCTGTAAAATGGGAACAAGAGTGCCTACTTCACTGCTTGCTGTGAAGACTAAAAGAGAAAAGAAGTATATAAAATGTCTTTTATATACTGCTCTGACCACAAATCTGTATATGCCCAGTACATCTTACCCAACTATTCAGTATCATTGAGAAGGCCCTCTACTTTTCTGGTCTTATGCCCTTAATCATGTTAATCCTCCTACTATGAGACAGTCATTATACTAGGATTAAATGACTAGCAAGTAGTGGAGCCAAGATTCTAACCAGTCTGACTCCAAAACTTCTGTTCTTAACCCCACTCTACCGATGAGCTGAATTAAAGAGTTAGTAGAGATTATGGGATGGTAATTACATTCTAAATATAACCCATGAGAAGAAAGAAAGGAGGCATAACAACTATCACTTTTAATCATTCTCCTACCCCCCTGAAACCCTGCAAAACATACAAATATACACAAATACTGTGACACAATGCCACACAAATAAAATGAATTTTTTCAAGGCTTGCAAATTAAAATTATACTGAGACTATTTACCATATAGTAGTCTGGTGATAAACTTATTATATAAAGACTCTGGCTTCTATGTTAACCATCATTTGGTATCTTATCATTTTAGCTCTTGAACATTCAGCTGGTTTCTAATCCCTCTGGATAAAGACATGCTCTAAATACACTCTACAGAGCCAATGGATATAAATATATGAAGTACAACTCTAAAGATCCCAATGAATATAAAGCAACATGATAAATATAAATAATTTTTCTTATCCTCTAAATTACCTTAAGGGAGCTAATCTGGCACATTATGAGACCTGAAACTGGCATTCAGAAAAATGATCACCATGGAAGTCAAAGATTCACAAAAGAAGTTGTTTCACCCATGTTAATATAAGTATTTCCCTAGCTAGCAAGCGTCAGACTTCAAAACAAAGCCAAGTATTAAGTCCTGTCACTTGAGAAGAGGGAGAGGGTGAGCTGAATGGAGAGAGGAGCATGGGAGCATATACACTAAGACATGTAAACAGACAGCCAACGGGAACTTGCTATACAAGTCAGGGAACTCAAACTGGGGCTCTGTGATAACCCAGAGGGGTGGGAATGGGTGGGAGGGGAGAGAGACTCAAGAGGGAGGGGACACATGTACACCTATGGTTAATTCACGTTGATATATGATAGAAATCAAACCTGTAAAGCAATCATCAACAATTAAAAATAAATAAAAACCAGAGAGACCGAATGCATGAGCATACTCCTGTTTCAGAACAGCCCTACCCAAGCCTCAGCAGATGAGTTACAGAACCCAGCATCCCATGATTCCCTCACACAGATACGTCTCTAGACAAATAACAATACAAAAACCTAGCCTGCCTCGTATCATCTTGAAGAAAATCTTCCAGGAAACAGTGAAACTCTCACTGGCCTAATACCTTGAATAGTATCCTCTTTTGAAACTTCAGTTTCATCATCATCATTCAAGCAATAGACTGTTTCTTTTTGTATATCTTCTTTTTTCAGAGTTCTTGCATCCACAACTGTCCAACACTTTTTAACTTTCTCCTGTAGAATCTGATTTCCAAAAGAAAAATAAAGGGAAAACAAGGAACGTCAGGGTTCAGATTGATGAAAGAGGAAAAACTAATATATACTCTCTGCTTTACAGAAAAATATCCAAAACAATCACTCCAGCTACACTGGTTTGTTGTCTCTGGCTTACTGTGGAAATTTTAGTTTATTTTATAATCCTTTCTACATTTTATTTTCCCCAAGGGTAATCCACAAATATTAATATTCATAGATACTCAAACACTTTCTACACAAAACCCACAGACTGCCTAATAATAGAAAACCCTACATTTTGTTACCATACTTTTTTGATAGAGAAAAGAGGGGAAAGCAGTCTATCAGTAGTCAGAAATCAATAAGAAAATATGAAAAAGAAACTACCAAAAGAAAAAAAAAAGGTAAGGGACTTATTCTCATTCTCAGGGACACTATTCTAGGCCTTGAAGCACCTCCATGGTGTTCATTCATGTAGTATGTTTTGGAATTAAGTCCTTGAATATTAAAAGAAAAAAAAAAAACACTTTATAAAAAAACATGCTTTTGTACATTTTATATATTTAAGTGTGTTTATATATTTATTTTGTGCATTTAAAGAAAAAAGGCAAGGAGGGTCAAGTGGAGGCATGGATCAGAGACTGACATTCAAACTGGAATGTCATCAAGTCATTACCAAAAACAACTCATTTTTGAGAGTGTGCTATTATGCACATATGCTACAAAAAGCCATTTCACAATAACAGGTCAAAATGTGTTCATATTTTTTAGATGCTGTTACTACCAGGTCATTAATAATTGAATTAGATGTGACTGAGCTTTAAAAACTCTGAACCTAAAAAAAAAAATAAAAAAAATAAAAACTCTGAACTTAACTCTGGTGTGTATCTGTATTTCTGCTACAATACTACAACAATGCAACTTAATGCATTTCATTTTCTTTCTTTTAAAAAAGAAAAGGAGAGGGAAAGACTTGAAACTTGTGATTAACAATCAATTGTCAATGGAGAGAAAGAGGAGGGAACTAACTTCTATTACAGACAATTCTTAAAACTTCCTCTCCTAGGATGCCTTTTACATAAAAGCTAAATAGAGATGAAATAAACAGGGAGAGCAGTTAGAGAAGCAGTAATTATGGTTTTGAATAACCCATACATGAATTGCCAGTTTCTTATATAAGCACATTTGTCTGCCTGGTAACATTTCTTTAAAAAATGTGTACCTACCACTTACCGATTTATAAGCCACAATCTTTATAGATAAATTGGAGCCAACGGTCAGCTGACAGGGCCAGGGCATGGAACGCCTCTCAGTTTTCTTGAAGACACACAGCTGTCTCAGACTCTCACTTGACAAAGAAAAGTGTATTTATTATGAAAGCAGCAATTTTAAAATGTTAACCTTTGCTGGGTGTTGCATTTAGTTTTCTAGACTGAGAAGTGAGATGTTGTTGATCATAAAGAGAGGAACAGCAGGCGATGACAAGCAAAACTTGTGGCAACTCTCAGCTGGGGGAGCGCCAGAGTACAAATGAGTTGGCTGAGGAAGGAGCTGAATTCCAGCTGAATTTCACCAACAGGTGAAAAGGTGCATCTCTATCTTCCCTCATTCAATCTTTTCTCTCAACTCAGCCAGGTGTCTGTCACATTTTTTTTTTTCAGGATCAAGGACACTGTGAGGATATGATACAAGCACATTCATAAATGCATTTGCACAACTCAGTTAAAATCACAGACCTCAGGATAAAAAGCCCTGCTCTAGGATATCAAAGGGTGGGCTCCACCCTATAATGTCACTGTTCAATGTCATTGAACTCTGCAATTCTTTTTTTTTTTTTTTTTTTTTGAACTCTGCAATTCTTTAGTTCGTTTCCATTCTCTTAAATAAAAGACATGATGAGTATATGCACATTGTGGAGAGAGTTAAAAAATGATCTTTCAGGAGTTAAAGGAACTTAGCAGTCCATACTGTCTTAAAATAAAGCAGATATAATAACTCTAGGTTTCTCAGTCGGCAGGGAAGGGGAACTGGCAAGTAGCAAACACAACGTACAGAGCTAGTTCCTTTGAACATTAGAGAAGATCAATTCTACCTTCATTTGGTTCCTAATCAAATATAACAAAGAAAAATACAGGAAAGAGGTGGAACTTATGGAATTCACTAAGGATTATCTGGCATTATTGGACAGAATTATGGACAAATAGGCCTCAAGAGACTCCAATTTTCAGGAACAATTTACAATGAATAGTAGATATTCTACCTGATACTCTGCTCCAAAGCTTATGGTACACCTTGGCTTTGTATTCGTTGAAGTATGAGTGGGTCTGAAATCAGGTTTCACCTGTCCCACAGGACATTGCTAGTTGTACTATGAGTCATGCCTAAAATAATCGAGAGGTTTGGATTCTGTTCCAGGCGAAGTTCTAAAGACCAGCATCTTATAGGTAACATCTGAGAACAACTGGATAAGTTCTGCAGCAGATATGAACTTCCCCATATTAGAAGTCACGTTATCTCCCTCTAATGTCTTCTAGATGAGAATAAACCTAGCCCAGGGCGGTCCTGTAGAACTTTATGCAATGAGAGAATTGCTATATTTCCAGCTGTGCCTGTACAATAGGCTACTGAGCACTTGAACTGTGAAGAGTATGACTGAGGGACTAGAGTTTTAATTTTATTTAATTTTACTGAAATTACATTTAAGTAGCCACCTGTGGATAATGGCTACTACATCAGATGGCCAAGTTCTGATCCATACCTTTATGGCATACCTGAAATCAACATAGCTTCAATTGTCTGGTGGTCCAGTGGTTAAGACTCTGCACACCCAATGCAGACGGCCTGGGTTCCAACCCTGGTCGGGAAACTACGTCCCATGTGTCACAACTAAAGACCCTGCATGCAGCATTTAAGACCCAGGGCAGCCAAATAAATAAATAAACATTTAAAAAAAGGTGAGTATAACACGTAGTAATTTCCCTCCTTGCTGTAAGCTTTTTTAAAAATAATTTTATTGGCTGATAATTCTTTTTAATATCATGGTGAATGTGTTCACTTTAGGCATGTATTCCCATATTAAAGCAAGCCATGTTCAAATTTGAGAGAATAATAATTTAGAAACACACATTCGAATATATTACAATTAGAACACATACTAAGACAAAGAAATATCACTTTATAGGATTCCTCTTTGATTCTTTCACCAACCCCTTGGGAAATTACAGTTTAATTTCCAAAATCCCCATCTACCTGCAATTTTCCAAGAGTATCTATACTTAGAAAAGCAGGCTGATCACTTATCAACCATAGCTCATTAGAAATATGTAAAAATTGTGATTGAGAAGAAAAATTAGAGCAGATATACACTATCGCTACTCAAAAAAATCTTAATTGTTGAACCTCTACTTCAACAATTAAGAATTTTATTTAAAATGCTCGTGCTTTGTGTATTTATTGATAAACTAGAATGAATTCTTTAACATTAAGTAGTATTATTCCTGAAAATTTGAAACTCTAAAAAAGCCATACTGTGTGGTAGAGTATGCCGCCACCACCTTTACCAAATCAAGCCCCTAAAATATACACTATTCTAGATGCCAGGGGCGCCTCTCAGGTTCTTGCTCAAACTAAGTGTATATCCAATTCCAACCAAGAACGACACAAAGAAGATCATCTCTCCCACTATCTCTGGATAGCTGAAAAAAGCAGCTTGCTTTATTGTTATATGGTACTTCAGGGATTTCACATTTCTTGCCTTTACAAAGCCCATATGGAATAAGTACGTGATAAATTTGGGGGTTTTGTTTTGCTTTTGCCTGACCAAACTATTTTGTGACTAAAGCTTTGAAAAAAAAAAAAATCACTCTATTATATATAGGGACTTCTCTGGCAGTCTAGTGGTTAAGACACTGCACTTCCACGGCAGGGGGCACGGCTTCGAGCCCTGGTCGGGATGCACACTGCACAGCACAGTCAAAAAGGTAAAACTAAAGAAATAAATGGCAAAACATTACTCTAGTCTAGTATACTGCCTCCAAAACCTAAATCAGAGGACAAGAGGACACTGAGTATTATCTCAGATCTGATACCATGTTTATAATTAAGAATATTTTTTAGGTGTATGACAAGGAAGGGCCTGAGATATGTACCCCAAGCTTGGCATAAAGAAGAAATCTACCACCTCATCTTTTATCGTTTGACTTGTTAAATCTTTCATTGTATCTATATATTTCCAACCTCTCCTGACAGTCCTGGAAATAAAAGAGAAACCTTGTGCCAACCATGCAAACTTCAAAGAAAGGGATTAGAGGCTGGTATACCATTTCTTTAGTAAAAACCAGAGTATTTATTAAAGTGTTAGTATAACTGCTAATTCAAGAATGGCTCAGAAAAGGAAAAGCATTAGAGAGCTCTCTGATCAAAGCAGAAAGGAATATGCTTACAACTGAAATTTGTAGACAAATGTTTTCACTTCTTACCTAAAGGAATAAATTTCCTCCAGCCCATCTTCACCTTCTAAAGACATCATCACCTTTTTCACCATCTGAATACCTTCTTTTTGCTGCTCAGTGATTCCTTTTGGAGGAAAGGAAGGCCCGTGGTGGTCTGAGAGCAAGCTGCCGTCTCCTCTGTCCCCAGTTCCACCTTGCTTGCCAATTGGGAAAGGCAAACTATCAAGAAAAGATCAGCAGTAGTTAAGAAGACAAGTTCTGCAGCCAAATAATAAACTGGGTTCCAATTCTGTGACTGCCACTCACTAGCTATGAGAAAATGGGCATGTCAGTCAACTTCTCTGAGCTTTACATTTCTCAGCTGTCAGATAGCACTCAGCTACCTTAGCCAGTACTCTTACCAGTTTCAAGTAACTGAAGCCTCTTTGGTTTGGATTTTATGGGGGAAATTTATTGGCTTACATAACAAAATAACTGAAAGGGCAAGGTTGCACATGGCCTTAGGATGACTAGATCCAAAGTCTCAAACACCACAAGGATTCTGTGACCCTTCAACTCTATCTCCGTATTTCGTCTTCATTTGCCTTTATGCTGGCCCTGCTCTCTCCTCCACATTGCTTCTGAACACCCTCAAGCTCATAAAGCCCAATTCCACTACCAAAGAGGGATTGATGGTTTAACCCTCTACTCTCCAAATAAAAAAAAACAAAATCAAAAGCAGGAATCAGTGGTAACCTGGGGGCCAGATCTAGAAGAGGTCAGCTTTCATTCAAGCCATAAGGTTAAAGAGTAGGAAGAAATGCTTCCTAGAAAAAAGCTGGGTGACATTCTAGGCAGACAAAAATAACAAACAAATGCTCATTAATGATTTCTCAAGGTTATTAGAAAGATCAGTAAGATAAAGTGTTAAAATACTTATAACACAAATATTATCATCATTATTTTAGATATAAAATTCTTATACAGAAATCATTTAATTGCTAGAAATAAGTAAAACCAATTTTGTTCTTGCTTCACTCCAGTTGTTTGACTGAAATGAGACTAAAACTAGATTGGGATCAACAGTCATGGGAATAGTCAATAGTCAATATACAAATTGAAAAGTAAACCAACGAAACACATTTTATGATAATAATCTATATGACACTTTATAAATGCTTTCATATAAACAATCTCATTTCATCTTTATATTATAGGTAGACAGAGATTTCTATCTTCATCTTTTGAAAAGAAATGGAATATACAGAGATAAAATAATTTAGCCAAAGCTGCATAGCTAGTAAGTGATGGAGCAAAGACCTAGTCATCTGACTGAAAGAGCAAGGTTCTTGCCACTGTAGTATGTCACCCTACTTTGTCCCTGGAAACCCAAACAGCTTCTTCAGTTTACTCAACATTATCTGTTAGTCACCCCATGTGGATTTTTAAGGTGATTCCTTTATCATTTTATCTGCCATCATTAAAACAGAGCTTCCCATTGACATTTTTTTCTACATGTTGTTTGCATGACAAATGTGATGTCCTGCATTACATGAAAAAAGAGCTTCCAGGGAGCAGGATATGGCACAACGTGTTTGCATGAGACTATTGCTGCTTCCAGGGCATCAACCAGGAAGAAGGGATGATGAAAATAAAGGGTCAGGAAGGTCTGGTCCAACTAGAAGAATCAATCATACATGGGAGACACCAAACAAGAAAACTCAAAACTCTACTTTGGAGGCTACAGGTCTGCAGCAAAGGGAGAGAGAGTTAAACAATCCAATCAGCATTTTATAAACAACCAGTCAAATACCAAGGCAGTGGAAGAAAAGGCTGTTCTGTCTCAGCTCGCTTTACAGTGTTGCTCACACAAAAGGAAAAGTAGCCCTTTCCAGTGAAACCGACAGAAGTACAGGATGTGTGAAGGATGCAAAGACATCTGAGATTATGAGCAGGGAACAGAAACCACGCTGGGCTTTTGAAGTGCTGAGAAAACCCCGACTCAGTAAGAAGAATCACTTAAAAAGCACTTAATTTCTCTGAAGTACCATCTTAACAAGTATCAGCTTGATGGCTTATTCTGAACTATTTTTCCACAGAAAGGAGATGCCCCTCAGCAGTCTTAAGAAGTACGTACATGCAACAGACGTTTTTAATTCCCCATGGCAGACATTTTAAAGAAGCCATGGGCTTACCACTCAGAGCTGGAGGCTTCCTGGTAGAGCTCTCAACCTGAAAAATGAGTGTCCCCAGAAGACTAATAATTCAACATTCTATACTATCACTCTTTTTACCAAAAAATAGGACAAGGAAAAACAGGTTTTAGATGGAGCAGGAAGGTTAATATAGTGAAAAAAACTTTCTGTAAGTGATATAAAGTAAGTACCTGGAGGGGAAATTCAAGTTAGTGAGAGAGGAGGGACTCTCCCTCTAGCAAATTGTGAAATATATTTTCCCCCTAAGTTTGTTACCTCATCTGTAAATACACACAGCAAATTACATTTTACAAATGTGTATGTATCCTTTAGATCTGAAAAAGAGTTAAAAATAAGCATATGTGTTTAAAATGGTTTCCAAGTTGACATTCCTCTCTATCCTAAAAATATCTACTGTCTTTAAGACACAGTTCTCTAGGACGTTTAAGACAAGACACTACCAATCCGGTAACTGTTGGGTAAAGTCTTCTATGCAGGCAGGGGATGAACTGGATGATCTTAATAGATTTCTCTAATTCCTCAGTTCTTTGAGTCTAAGAACAGCACAAGCAAACATCTGCTATAGAGCCAAATTCCCATGTTTCACTGTGACTTTCATCCCTTTATCATCAAAACTCAGAAGAGTTACCGGAACAGCCAGTGAGTGCTGGCTGAAGTTACTGATGTGGCAGATTCTGACTCAAGAGCAGAGAGGACTCCTGCAAACCAGGCGCTCTATGAAGGGGTCCTATCACCGCATCACGAGAACACAAGAGCTGTCCACAATGATTATTCGTATGGTCTTACAAGAACTGCAGGGAGATGCCAGATTTCTTCAGGTTATGAATTATAATATCCAGCTGATCTCTGCTGAACGGGCTGCTGAGGTCAGTGAACACTTCAATATGCCTCTTCTCAAACTTCTTTCCTCTAGAAGACAGAGTCAGCACATTAACAAATCATTCTTCTAAATCTTTTTCCTACAAATTCAAATGTACTTGGTCACTGAGCAGAAAAAGGGTAAGGAATCAATTAGCTCCAGTTAATGTGATTACGCTCTAGAAGTCCATGTGCTGTTGACGCTAAGTTCTTACTAAACACATAATCAACCCAGTTGTGACTCACACTTTAAACGTCTTAGGCAAAATTTCTGAGCATTATGGAAATATCAGGTCTCTGATTTCCAAACTTTAACCACCTCGGTTAAAGGTGCAGTCACTATGATAAAAAAGGATCCCCTTCCAGCCTTCAGAAGGTAGAATATAAACAAGGAGCTCTCCCGGCTTCCCTGGTGGCTCAGACGGTAAAGAGTCCCCCTGCAGTGCGGGAGACCTGGGTTCAATCCCTGGGTTTGCAGGGTACTACAACCACAACCGTGAAGGGGTCATTTTCCAAACAGTCTGATTCCACACTGAGAGGTTCATTTCCAACTTTCTTCAGCTGCGATACTTACACAGTTTCTTCTTGAATCAAATCCATGCAGACGATGAGGGCATCCAGGACTCAGCTTGTTAAGGGCAGAAGATCACACCAAACAGTCCCTTTACCCCCCCAAAATGCAACTTTTCCCCAGTGAGATCCAGTGCTGGAACCTGTGGACGCTGGGCTGACTGTGTGATGATTTAAGAGTACTTGCCCAAGTGCCCTTCTTCCAAGTTTCTTTCACTAACATATATCCATATATATATATATTAAAAATCAAAGTAGACTCCCTAAAACATATAACCAGGAAAAATGAAGTAAGCCGAAAGGTAATCTCACATATTCCACTCATTTAATGAAAAACTGTGATGCCATTTTACTGGGTCTAGAACTCATCTTCTGTGAATGCAGCCCATTCTTACACATGAAGTGAGCCATAATGTAGCATCGGTAAGTCACTCCCAGCACAGCAGCACCTCCCAGTGACCAGAGATGGCATCACTGTTTGAAAAAATAAGAGGAACAGGACACCTTAAAACCAGGGCACCTGTGGAAGAAATTGTTAAGTCTCACGGTTGGGGCATCAGTCTGATTTTTGGCATACAAACATCCTCTATGCAGGAAGGCTAGGAGAACGCTAAAGCTGGACTCTCTGTACAGCACTGCGTCCAAACACATCTAACTATGGCCACCACCACGCCTTCTGCACACAGCCAACACACACACACCCTTCTGGTACTTCTCATCCTCTCAATGTCACTAGGGCAGAGACTGGAGGGCTTGGAGTCCAGGCACCCAACCAAGTAATGTGTAACTAATTTCACATTAAGTCCTAATGCGCATCACATCCATGATGTCCTCAGCGCCAAAAATGTCCATATACTCAGAGCAAGGACTCTTAAAGACCCTCACTGAACTAGATGACAATTCCCCAGATTAAAGGAAATTTCTTCAGAGTCTTCTCTGGCTGAGAAAAGGATACAGTCAGCTTGTTGAGAACCTGGTTGGATTTTGCTTTCAATGTCCTCCAGCAAGTCAAAATCCGGGAGCATCAGGTGTCTGTGCACTGTGATGTTCTGATACTGATCCTTACCAGCAAGGGCATTCTCGGTGCCATCGGTACCAAAAAGGACTAAGGCAACTTCATCTTTGCTCTCAGCAAACACCTAGAGGAGTACGTGAGAAGGCTGCAAATCATACAGTACCACCTGGAAGCCACAGACAGTTAACCTTCAGGGAGCAAGACAACCGTATTTCCCCTTGGGAGGCCCCTGGGGCCATTGGCAACAACAGGATACTGGGCTAACTGGCCCCTGGGATTGATGGGCAATGACAATTCCTAGGTTCTAAGCGGACTTCCTCATTGACTAAAGGTCCCGCCCTTTCAACACACTTTGTGGTGGAGGAATGGGTGGGCACTAAATGCTTTGGATGAGTTTCTTTGATGTGCTTCCACCCAAATCAGACTCTCATTCTCAGTGAAAACTAATTACAGATGACTTGAAAAGATTTTAGTCTGTCTTTCTGGAATGACTATCCATGGTTGAAATTTTCCAGAGATTAAAAGAAAATTACTGGTTCATATTCTATGTCCCAGCAATTTCACCTGTAGGTATATATACTATAGAGAAGCCCTTACACATGTACGCAAGAAGATAAGGGACAAGAAAGTTTAAGTTCACTTCAGCACTGTTCATAACAGGGCAAAACTGAAAATAATCAACTGAAGAATGCAAAAACACACTGCAAAATATTTATACAATGGAATATTATACCCTAGTTAAAAAAAGAATGAATTTGTTCAGTGTTTACCAACACGAATAAATCTCAAAAACATAAGGTTGAGAAAAAGTAACTTGTGGAATTATATGTACTGCATAATACTATTACATATACTTTTGAGAGCTTCATAAAATACTAAATATTATTTATAAATACACTTAAATCCAAAGCATAAAATATGCACAGTAATAACTGAAAATTCTGAGGAAAAGAGGGGAGGAAGAGGAAAGAAAAGTGTTAGGAGGGGACACACAGGAGGCGTTAATTTAAGATTTTTTAAGAAAGAAAAAAAAAAGAAATCAAACAAATAGTGTAAAACTTTAAGGCTGTATAGCTCTAGACAATGGGAAAACAGCTTTCCATTATATTATTCTTTGTATTTGCTTCTTTCACGAAGCATTTCATAATTAATTAAAAAAACAAGAAATAGTATGATACAAAAGGCAGTCCTGCTCCCACCTACTCATTAACATAAGCCATTAGTAAGAAGAAAGCTGCATCGGTAAAGGATGGAATTCTGTCATTCTTCATCTCTCTCTGCTGATAACAATTCCAGTCCGTTAACAAGTTCAGCTACAACCGCCGGTTGTACATGGAGGGAAGGTCCCAGTTGCTGGGGTTCAAATATTTCCAGCACACCCACGGGGAGGGCCAGAAAGAGTTCTAGCTGTATCCCGCACAAGTATGCATCTTCAGGCAAGGTATTCTTACTTGACAACAGAGTCTCAGTCTGGAGAGGGGAGGAAAATTCCATGTAGCATGGGAGTGACACCAGGTTTTGTCTCCTGGCCTTCCAGATTCACTCCGGCTCCCATGTAAGGGGCAGAGCCAAAAATAAAGACCAAAAGCACTGCTGCTCTTTAAAAACTATACACACACTACACGGGGGCACAACAGCACCACTTAAATATCACCAACACAAATTACTATAACCAAGAATGGGGTTAGGAGCATTCTTGTCTTCTTTAAGACATTAGGTTAGGACTTCAGGTTATCAGAATTTGTAAAAAATAATCTTGGATGACAGGTGGGAGGTACTAGTTCCATGTGGAAAAGGCAACACCCAGAAGAAGCACAGAGGTATCCGGGGAAGCAGTGGATGAAGCAGAGCTTCATGGACTTAGCAAAAGCAGCAGTCAGACCAGGTAGAAAGGGCAGAAATGAATAATTGTAGTAATAATGATAATAAAAACATATACAGTGTTTACAATACGCCAAGTACTGTTCTAAGCATTTTATTCTTAGAGGTACTATTATTTTCCCCTATTTGACACACAGGACACTGAAGCATCGTGTAGAGTCTTCAAAGTGGCCTCCATCCATTCCTTCTCTCTCTGTACTTAGAGGCTATGCTTGAAAACAACAGGGGAGTCTAATTCCTGCCTCTTCTCCCCCATTGAATGTGAGCTAGCTAAGTGACCCGACTAACAGAAGGCAGGGGAAATGACTTTCTGGGACTTATAGAGCTAGGTCATAAAAAGTCACATAAGCAGGTCTCTTAGAATACCCAGTCTTGGATATTTAGAACCAACTGCTATACTGAGCATCCCAAGCGACATGTAGAGGCCACATGTAAGGGTTCTGGGGGACAGTTCCACCGAGCACACAGCCAGCAGAAGGCAGCACTTCCACCCACAGGAGCGAGCCATCTCGGATGTACATGAAGGGACCCGCTGAACCTCGAGATGACTCAGCCCCAGCCATCACTGAGTGCGCCCGAACAAGAGGCCTCAGAGAGAACCACCCAACGCAGACACCCATCTATCTCACAAAACCACACGGGATGACTTTCTTAAACTGTCATTTAAGACATTAAATTTTGGGAGGGTAGTTTGTAACCAGTAAAAGGTAAACGGAATAGGCACAGAGTAGTTGAAAGACTTACTCAAGATAGCAAGGTTAGTAAGTGACATGGCAGAGCAAGCATTCAGACCCAGGTCATCTGGCTATAGCGGTTACACGTTTAAACATTACATTGACTCTTGTTTCGGAAAAGCTGCAATATCCAGTGGAGGAGCCAAAACGAGAAAAGAAAAAACATCAGGCTCTAATGGCAGCTGGACTTGCATGTGAGCGTGTATAAGAATAACTCCTCGGGATACCCCAAACACTGAGGGTGGACAACATAAAGAAACGGGCATCTTGCATTACTAAGTTGCAGCCACAGACAGTGAAACCATGAGTTACAAGCTCAGGACCATTCTGAATCTTACCTGTCGCTGCACGAACATGGTCATCACCTTCTTTGCTAGTTCAAATGGGGATTCTTCACCAGGAAAGGAGTTACTCATGGCAAAGCCCACATCCATACACAGCACCACTGCTGCCTAGAAATGAAGTCCCAGAGAGTGTGTGAGAAAATATTTATGGTCATTAAAAAAAGAAAACAAAGGACGTGTCCTTTGCTTATTTCACTTAGATATTCAGGGGATGCATGATAAAGGGAGGGGAGTTGTTCAACGTAGAGAATGGATCTAAAACATATAAATTTTTACTGTGGAGAAACTTTAAATAGTCCTGCTATTTCTGAAAGCTACAAAGTATTTTACCTGCCAGCACAGGAGCATGCTCCAAGCAGGTGCTGCTCCTCTGGCCTGAGCCTGACCATGAGCAAACCCATGGGGAGCAGATCTGAAAACAACCTGCTGGCAACAGCTAAGTCCAGCCCAGCTCAGCCCCAAATCCACCAAATCAAAAAATTCAACTGATCTGCAGACCCACGGCATGAGGACAGATGCTTTTGTTGCAAGCCACCAATTTGGAGTATAGTTTGTCATAAAGCATTTTTGTGGCAATAGGTGACTGTCACAATCTATATATGCTAAAATGATATACTCCAATCATTTGAATCAGTTTGTAAACTGAGAATCTAAAATGAAGACTAAGACACCAAATCTATTCTAGTAGGGGACACAGACACATAAATGACATCAGTGCAATATTCCATGACCGAGGTATGCAGTGGGCACTAAGAGGGCTCATAGGAGGGGCATCTACCCAAGACTGGTGGAAGTGACAGAGGACAGGTAAGGAAGCGGAAAGACTTTCTAGATATGATCCTTGGGTGAACTAAAGAATGAGCAGGAGTTAGTCCTGTGAACAAGGAGAGTTTTAGGGAGAGGAAACCAAATGAAGACTCTAGTCGTTGGCTAGTAATAATGCATATTGGGAACTAAGGAAATAGGGCAAACATAAACTGAAAGTAAAATGGATACATGTAAAGTCCTACATTTGGCATCCAAAATTTAACTGAACTGGGCTGGAGGAGGCCTAAACAAACAGCAGCTCACAATTTCAGGGTGGATTATAAAACATCACCAGTATGGCATGGCTACAGTAGTTGATTCCCCATACCTACCCTATTCCACCCTCTGAAATATTTTTGGTCCTAAATGGTATGATGAAAAAATATTTTCAATGTTGTAATCAATTCATGGAAGGAAAAGACAGGTTTAATGGTTTAAAAAAAAAAAAGACTAGATTAGCAATCTGGAGACCTGGAATCAGTCCCATCTTTTTTACCACATAGCTACATTTTCAGGCATGTCACTTAACTTCACTGCTAATCTGTGGAAGCAGTTGTTCGACTAAGTGGACTAAATGAGATCTAAAGTCTTTTCCAGAGTTAACGTTCTCTGACATTGACTGACAGTCTCACCTATGCTTTGTACTGATTGGACCACATGTGACAAACTCTGAGCAGTTCTGATCATCACATCTTATCAGACTAATTACAACTGAATATGAAATAAGCAGGTTAGAGACGGATCTGGAGCATATGTGGTTAAACGGAACAGGTGGACAAAACTGACTATTTGAACCAGACAAGAAGGTTTAGAGGAACGTGATTGTTATCCTCATATAGTTGACAGCTGTGTTACAGAAAAACAGCTCTGCAAGAGAGATAACGGGATTCACAGATGGACGTTACACGGAAACTGATTTGACTCCATTATGACCAACCTAGACAGCATATTAAAAAGTAGAGACATTACTTTGCCAACAAAGGTCTGTCTTGTCAAAGCTATGGTTTTTCCAGGAGTCATGTATGGATGTGAGAGTTGGACTATAAAGAAAACTGAGCACTGAAGAATGATGCTTTTGAACTGTGGTGTTGGAGAAGACTCTTGAGAGTCCCTTGGACTGCAAGGAGATCCAACCAGTCCATCCTAAAGGAGATCAGTCCTGAATATTCATTGGAAGGACTGATGCTGAAGCTGAAGCTCCAATACTTTGGCCACCTGATGTGAAGAACTGACTCACTGGAAAAGACCCTGATGCTGGGAAAGATTGAAGGCGGGAGGAGAAAGGGACGACAGAGGATGAGACGGTTGGGTGGCATCACCGACTCAATGAACATGAGTTTGAGTAAGCTCTGGGAGTTGGTGATGGACAGGGAGGCCTGGTGTGTTGCAGTCCATGGGGTCACAAAGAGTGACTTAAATAGTCTTTCCTTTCCATAGTTTTGCCTTGCCTGAGATGTAACCAAATTAGATACCATCTATAACGTCCCTGATAGGAGCTCATCCAGAGTCACGAATGAGCGATTGAACTAAACTGAAGGGAGGAAAAAATGATACCTAGAAGTAATCAATGAAATTATTTTCTGAAACAACTATCTCCTGACCCTAGAATTCTTTGAAAAACCTGGATGAGCTCCTATCAGGGACATTATAGATGATATCTAATTTGGTTATATCTTAGGCAAGGCAAAACTATGGAAAGGAAAGACTATTTAAGTTTTTCCCTAATTTACAAAAAATTAAACACAATGCACTAATATTAAGAGAGCTCCAGGTTATAAATAACATGTTTGGAGAAATTCCTTTGAGGGCAACAAAATTTACATCCCATAGTTTCAATGCTCTGACCATAAGAATCTCTAAAAAAGTTAGAGTCCCCAAATATGCTGCTGCACTTATTTAATATATAAATAAGTTCATAAAGCTACTTTTTTTTTCCATAAAGCTACTTTTAAAAAAGAAAACTCTAAAAAAAGAGGACTAAAGGTCCTCTGCCAGGAATCAGCTCTCCAAAAAATGTCAACAAAGGGTTTCACAGTATGGAACTTCTCTGAAAGCAGAGAATGGTCTATGTAGTATCTCAAGTTCTTTTCTGACAGCAGTAAGAAAACCAGGAAAAAGAAACGGAGCGTCATAGTGCCCACCCCCCTCATTTAAACACTGAAGCAAGTATTAGAATTTTGCTACAAGTCCACCTGCCATAAACATCTGCTTTATTAGAGCTGAAAGTTTTCAGCAGCTGAAAGGAATAAAGGAGGTGCGTGGCATATGTTTAAAACCATTTTAGTCAGTATTTCCCTCTGGGGAAGCGAGGGCACTAGAGACCACCTCCTCCAACTCCTATCTGTATACCAGTTGCCTAATAAAGGGCCTAGTTCTTGAGATTACAGATGGATGCACGAATAAACAACTCCTCCGAACACACCTACCTCTAGTGATCACTCAGAGACAAGTACCACTTTCTGCCTATACTGAAAACACTATTTTAAAAATTCATCATCATACGTTATTAACCTGGGTCACTGAGAACCATCGATTTCTAGCAAGAGAAACATTCTCCAGAGCTCTGCGAGCAGAGAGCTTGTGTTCAAATTCTGATTCTACCGCTTATGGGCTGGGTGACCTTGGGGCTAATCACTTTCTTTAAGCTTTGCTTTTCTCAACTTATGTAAAGGAGATAAAAACGTTTCGACTCCAGGGCTTGTGGTGAAGATTAAGACAGACAGAAATAAAGCCTTTAGATCAGTGCTTCATCAGAGTAAGCTTTCAATAAATGCAAAATATTTGATATTCGATTACTATAGAGGTAGTAATAGAACGGGGCTTCCCAGGTGGCTGTGATCTCTGGGTTGGTTAGATCCTCTGGAGAAGGAAATGGCAACTGACTCCAGCATTCTTGCCTGGGAAATCCCAGGGACAGAGAGGCCTGGCGGGCTACAGTCCATGGGGTTGCAAAAGAGTTAGACGCGGCTTAGCGACTAAACAACAATAAGGATGCTTTACATTTAAAATTATTTCACTTGCAATCCCTCTCTGATGTTTTACGAGTCTGTGGGATTGGTGCTTATTATAACTAACGTCCATCCTCACAGATTTTTAAAAACCAGATTCAGAAGTAATGCAGGAGTTGGCAGCAGGCTGGAGATGGAGAGGTACCGAGGGGAGGTCGGAGTGGGATGCGGACAGAATGAGGACCGGGGGCGATACAGTGAGCACGGAAAGACTGAGGAGGCGGCGGGGGTGGGGAGTGGGCGAGGCTTAAATTCCCTTTTTTCAGACTCCAAATGCCCAGTCTCTTTCATAGCGCATCGCTCGATCAGCCCGCCAACCGGAACTCCCCTCCTCACTCCTTGGCACCGCCGGGATCCCATGATTCCTGCTTCCGAACCACCTTTTCCGGACCCCGAGCACAGACATAGGCCCAAGCCTACTGATCTTTCTACCTTATTCCCCGACCGTGCCATGCTGCTGCCCCACAAGCGCCTCGGCCGCCTCTTCCGAGCGGGAACCTCCGGCTTCGAAATTCAGTTCCGCCGGACTCGGAGCTGGAGTGGCTGGAGTGTTGCAGGAAAAGCCGCTTCCCGCGGAGCCCGAAGGGGGCGGGGAAATCGTGCGTCGACACTCTGGGCATGCGCGGATTGACTGCGCTTGTCCCCTGGTTAAGTGACCACGGACGGAGGAGCGTGGTACAGTCCATGGGGTCGCAAAGAGTCGGACACGACTTCACTTTCACTTTCACTTTAAGGGACTTAAGGAAATCAGTCGTGAGTATTCCATTGGAAGGACTGATGCTGAAGCTGAAACTCCAGTACCTCGGCCACCTGATGCGAAGAACTGACTCATTTGAAAAGACCCTGATGCTGGGAAAGATTAAAGAAGGGAGGAGAGGGGGACGACAGAGGATGAGATGGTTGGATGGCAACACCGACTCAATGGACATGAGTTTGAGTAAACTCCGGGAGTTGGTGATGGACAGGAAGGCCTGGCGTGCTGCAGTCCATGGGATTGCAAAGAGTCGGACACGACTGAGCGACTGAACTGAACTGAAGGGACTTTGTGGTCTTCGAACTTACCAAATTTCTAGAATTAGGTAAATAGGAATCTCTACTTTGAAAGAGTCACTCTCCTTTTCTCACATTGACAATAACACAGCGTCTTGTGTCAGAGATCTGGACTTAGATCTCCTTATATATGAGCATGAATCCAGAAAGTCAGTTGACTTCCCTAAAATTCTGTTTCTTCTTACAAGAAGGATAAGGAAAGACAGCAGATGGGATGACCTTAGAACCAATTCTTGAAAGAAAAGTAGTTTTCCAGGCAATCAAAAGTGGAAACAGCATCTTTTCTTGAAGAGGAGGTGGGATGTATATAGGCCTGGAGGCATGAACAGCATCTGCTAAGGATCTCCGGATACTTCAGAGTATCCCTGGGCTTCACAGGTGGTGCTAGTGGTAGAGAACCTGTCTGCCAGTGTAGGAGATATAAGAGTGGCAGGTTCAGTCCCTGAGTGGGGAAGATCCCCTGGAGGAGGGCATTGCAACCCACTTCAGTATTCTTGCTTGGAGAATCCCATGGACAGAGGAGCCTGACGGGCTTAGCCCATGTGGTTGCAAAAACTAGACAGGACTGAAGTGACTTAGCACATACCTAGTTTGGAAAGGGGGCAGTGAGGTTTAGTTCAAGAAGAAGAACCTAGGGAGATGTTCTAGAAGTGGCAGCTGTCAATTATGGTGCCTGACGATCTCCCCACCCGCTTTCAAGGGAAACTGTCCAGGCTGCAGCCCCTTTGAGGGAGGCAGGCCCAAGTTGAACCTTGCACAGAAAAGGCTATTTTCTGTACCACATGGCCCACAGGCTGACGGCTGCTTGGACAAAGGATCTGGCAACTTGCAAGTGTCTGCCAACCTAGAACATTAAGTCCAATCATCTTCTTTTTTTTTTTTTTTTCTGCACAAAGGTTTCTTTTTATTCATAACATTATTATTTAAGTCAATAAATTTTTAAGGATTTTCACACGTCCTGATTCTTTCCACTGCCAGTCACCATAGTTCCTCCAAAGTTGTCACCTTCAAGGCAGCCCTACAAAAACTTCTGCTCAATCCACAGCTGTGATGCCACAGCTGTTTTAGTTGGGCCTCTCTGATCTTCAGTGGAGTGCACTTCAAAGTTTGCCACCTGTAATCTTTAAGATCCAATTTCCTCAAGCAGTTCACTATAGGTTCCTGTTTAGGGTCAGGAGATGGGATGTCTAGTTCTCTAAAAGCTTATCAAGTTCAAATGATATTAATTCCTATGTTATCACACCCTAGAACTTGACAGAGATCATTGGGATATGCCAATACCTTTGGAAAATCCAGACACTGTATTCCGAAGATAAAAGCCTAAAAAGAGGAGCCCATCTTCGTTTGTTTTATGTCAACATTAAAACTGAGTACTAGGATCAATACAGCTGGTAATTTAAAAGCTTATTTAACTTTATAGCCCTGGAAGCAATCTTTATGCTCATCAATACACACCCATTTTATGGATCATGTTCCTTCTTATCTGTATCAAAACTCATACTGAACAATGAGTTGTGGGTTGCAAAAGAGGACTTACTTTTGCACTTGTCTGTTAAGTCTTTGTCCACAAATTAAACAAAAACAAACACAAGTGCTACCAATCATCTTCTTGAAAATCAGACCTAAGAAAAGCAGATGTGAAGCTGGAAAGATGTGGGGAGGCCATGAGGAGGGAGGGATCTTGAGGGAACCCAAATAACAAACACACCGAAGCCAAGAGAGTCAGATACTTTCAGATGGTGCTTTTAGAGTCCAGGAAGTTCACCTAGATGTTGATTCAAGGATTTCTTTTAAGGCTGAAATATTATTCTTAAAGTATTTTTTGTATGACAGTTAAATAATTACTGGTGACTCACCATGGTGAAGGAAATCTCCATGCTTTATGTCCATGATTTTCTCTTGTGTGTAGCCTCTATTTCCTTCTTTCTTTTTTCTCATTTGTATTATAGAGATATGGACCAGGCATATCCATCAAGCTCCACCCAAATTGCGAATTAGAGCAAATAAGTCAAATGATTGTTATTTTAATCCAGTTAAATTTTACCTGTTACACAACAAGAGATAACTGAAACAATAGGGATATTTTAAACACTTGCTGTATTGTAGACTAAGCTTCCCTTTGGAGTAGTTAACAAAGGCAAGTAAAAAATTTTAATTTGAAATTACAATTTAAGTTGCTGAAATGTATTCGAGTTTGATATTGTTCTGATATGATAAGTGATGAACTACATAAGTGATGAATTTATGAACACTATACAAAATTGAAATGTGCAGGTTTTGTGTTCTGACAGAGGTGTAATGATGTTTATATGGGCAATTGGAAAAATTAGTTTAAAATCTTAACAAAGTACAGATATGAAATAAGTTTATATCCCAGAAAGATGTGAGCAGTGATGTACCATGTCGATGTGATTTTTAAATGCCATTAAAAAGACATAAAATGCTTGTTAAAAATGATTAAAGAAGACAATGCCAGTGATAGATTTTATTTAACACTTTTTGAAACAGATTCAAAGAACCACAAAATAGGACAAAGGCAGGAAGCTTCTATGGGATAGAGAATAACCAACAAGGAAGAGAAAAGTAGAAAATATCTAATTAGCTGCTGGCCACCTAGTGAGCATTGTTTGGAATGAGAAGGAACAAGGAAATAAGTATAGAGCTCAGAGTTGGCTTGCTGTCTGGGAGTTGGCTGACTACACACACAGTTGGCCCACCATATCCATAGGTTGGGCAACCACAGGTTCAACCAACTGCGGATTAAGTTTAACCCCTGGTTCATTGAATTCAATGCAGAATTCAGATGTAAAGAACCAACTCTACTACCATTTTTATAAGGGACTTGAGCATCCACGGAATTTGGTCTCCCCAGAGGTCCTAGATCCAATCCCCCACTGATGCTAGGGACAATTGTACTGCGTTTCTGGTCAAGCAGAGCATTTAAAGGGACACAAAAGTGATCTAAATTTTGGTTTGCTGATGTGGCACCTAGGCAGGAGTGGCTCCATCTTGGGCCTAGAAAGTATTTCAACAAGCTTATATTAGTAATTAAAGAGGAGGAAATTTCTGATTTTGGCCACTAATCTTTTACAACACTGTAAACCTTAAGCGCTGGATGGCCCTCAATGATGCAATGAATCAAGTCATCTAAAATTAGTTCTTTTAAAGATTTAGAACCTTGTTTCATTGGAAACCATGGATAATCATAATCCAAGGAGATTTTGTTCCCCCTGGACTTGAACTGAAATGAAGGATGGCAACTTAATGTCGATGGACTAGATGGCTTGGGGGACTTCCTGGTGGTCCAGTGATTAAAACTCTGCAATTCCACAACCTAGATGTCCATCAGCAGACGAATGGATAAGAAAGCTGTGGTACATATATACAATGGTATATTATTCAGCCATTAAAAAAAGAATGCATTTGAATCAGTTCTAATGAGGTGGATGAAACTGGAGCCTGTTATACAGAGTGAAGTAAGTCAGAAAGAAAAACACCAATACAGTATATTAACACATATATATGGAATTTAGAAAGATGATAACAATGACCCTATATGCAAGACAGCAAAAGAGACACATGTAAAGAACAGACTTTTGAACTCTGTGGTGAGGGTGGGATGATTTGAGAGAATAGCATTGAAACATGTATAATATCATATGTGAAATAGATCACCAGTCCAGGTTCGATGCATGAGACAGGGTGCTCAGGGCTAGTGCACTGGGATGACCCTGAGGGATGGGATGGGGAGGGAGGTGGGAGGTGGGTTCAGGATGGGGAACACATGTACACCCATGGCTGATTCATGTGGCAAAAACCGCCACAATATTGTAAAGTAATTAGCTTCCAATTAAAATAAATAAATTAAAAACAAAACAAAAGAAACTCCGTGCTTCCATTGCAGGGGGCACAGTTCGATTCCTGGTCAGGGAACTAAAATCCCACATGCTGCGTGCCCCCCCTCACTCCCAAAAAGACTTGGCAACATTGGTATTATTATACTGGATCAAATATAGTTTACCCAGCTCAGCATATTATGGCCGCAAAGCAACTGGAAAGCATAGTTCTCCTTCCTGATACTTACCAAAAAGATTATGTAACTGAGCTAACAGAATGTTCAAATACGGCATTTAACTCTCTAGTTTCTCCTCTAAAATTCTCTAGGCATTTGCTGACAGCTGAGATGAGATTGCTTTGGGTATTTGGTGAAGTTTTCCTCCCTCTAGTTTAGACTTCTCCATGTCTCTCAGAACCCTTTTTAAATGATTTTATGAACCTATGGGGTCCACTAGCTGGCGCGCTCAACTAAAGTGCACTCAACTACATCTACTTCATCTAGGTATCCCTTGTTCCTTACCCTAACCCCACCCTCCTCCATCCCGCAGGGGCATCTTACCTTTGTCCTAATCGTGACTGCTCTGGGCCTTGTCCACTGGTTTCCTTAACCTCTGAAAAAAATGTGACAAATAAAGCTGCAACTTTCTAATGTAGGCTTAGGTAAATCTGTGATCTGTGGGAAGAGTCCACTGAAATGGAAGCCTCACAAATTGTTGGTCCGTGGGAAGAGTCAAGATGTTAAGGACCCATATTAAGACCATCACACACCTATAAAACAGTCACTGTGCTCACTCTTTTTCTGAAAACTGTAGTGTTCAAAGCAATGTTGGAGAGACTCAGACAAAGTGAGCAAATGTTAATTAGATTTTATTTTTGTCTTCAATTGTTTGTATTTCTGCAAAACCACCAGACAGCACCAAAGTTATCTTCAAAAATGTTGGGCAGAGTTGGGTTTTTTCAAATACTTGATAGTTATTTTTAAAAGGGTGGGTTTCCCTCTGAAGGCGGAATTCAGCACCATGCCTTAGACAAATGCCCCTGGCCTTCTGTGGCACAGCGTTCCCTGACCCATTGGGTTTGATTCACAGCAGTTCTTTCAACAGCTTCTTCCTGAAACATGAACATGGACACCAGCTCTTCTTGTAAGGACCCAAACTTTAAAAATCTGCGTGACCTCATAGCATTTGGTTTTTTTTTTTTTAAATTAGAAAGGGATCCCTCAGGAATTTTTTAAGTTCAGAATCTATTAGTCTGGATTCATCTGGTTTATACCCTCAGTGGCCACAAAGACCCAAGCTTCTCAGCAAAGATTGTATTTGTTGATGAACTCCAGAAAATTCTGAGTGAGTGAGGCTCTGAGTGAGGTTTGGACAAACCATCCCAAGCTGGGGCTTCCCAGGTGGTTCAGTGGTAAAGAATCCGCCTGCCAGCGCAGGAGACACAGAAGACATAGGTTCAGTCCCTGGGTCAGGAAGATCCCCTGGAGAAGGAAATGGCAACTTGCTTCAGTACTCTTGCCTGGAAAATCCCATGGACAAAGGAGCCTGGTGGACTACAGTCCATACGGTTGTAGAGTTGGACATGACTGAGCCTACACGCACACCCAAAGCTGACTTCATCTTCTTTTGCTTAGGGTTACTGACCCTGCTGGGGTTTTGGGGGGTGGGGATGTCTGACAGATGCGATGCATCTCTTCACAGTCCTTCATCTGCACATTACCTTAAATATCACCACCCAGTCTGTCTTCACTACCTGGAAAAAAGCTATGCTACTATGATATAATTTGTACATGATATAGTTGTACTCAGCTATCCACTCTTCCTTTTGAAAACACCTGAAACCATATGGCATTACAGATATTTCACTGCAACACACGAGTTGCTAATATCTGTGTGGTTTATGCATAGTATATGTAGCTAGTATCTATGTATAATTTCTCTGTGTAAGACTTAGGCTTAAATAAATAAATAAATACATAAATAGAACTATATTCACAGTTTGGGATCTGAACATATTTAAATAATTACTGTAAGCCAGAGACTCTTACTTGCCTACCAAAATAGCCATTCGTTCCTTGTCTCTTAAATTAGCAGAATCCAAATATTTAGAATACAGCCGCCCAGTCAAAAGACTACATTTTCCAGCCTCTTTTGTTCATGAGATCATGTGACTAAGGCCCGGCCATTGAGACAGAAGTGTTGAGAGGGGCTCCTGGGAAACCTCCTTAGCTCAGGAGAGTGTATGTGCTCTTCTCTGCCCTGTCCTCTATTCTGAAGCATGGGACGACTGGAGATGTAGTCAGTGCTGGGAGCTGAGGATAAAGGCAATGAGGGCTGGGAAATAAAAAGCCAGCCTGGAACTCTGATGACTTCATCAGTTTCCCTGATGGTCTGCCTCCAGACTTCTGTACAGTAAAGAACAGACTTTTGTCTTGTTTAAACTACTGATATTTGGACTTCAATTATATTTAAGGTACAAATCAAAATCTAAGTGATACACACAAATTCTTACATTCTGCTACACTGTAGCAAGCCTGCTTCTTATGTTTCACTCCATCACCATCTATTGTCTTATTAGTGGATTTGGCCTTCCCTGAGTCTCCTTATCCTCCCTGTCACATTTAGTCACATACTAACCTGGGTTCCAGGCACCAGGAATACCTTCAAGCTCCTGAACTGTTGCACACCTGAACTTCCTTGTCTCAGATAAAGGGTTATCTCAGGGTAAGGAACAAAGAATTTATCCATTAGATGGACTCTTTGGGCACAAATTGCTTTTCCATTTCCTGCCCTCCTGGAAACCAACAAGATGGCAGGACAGATAAGTGTGGGCTAAAATTTTCCAGAAGGACAGTGTATGGTGGGGAGAGGAGGAATAATTTAAACAAGGAGTATCTGGAATTGGAAGATGACAAACAGGCTACTGAGACCAGACAATGAAATAAGTCATTGGGAGTTTAGACAGTGGATGTTTCTACCTCCTGGGTGGCATCCTTGTTGGACAGATTGCCTGAGATATTGTCTGATTCAAGCAACTCCACAATGCTATAGGGAGAACAGTCTTCCAGACCCAGCTTACTGCATAGCCAACCACAGAAGCCTTTCTCCATGTCCCGGGCAGCTTGCCACCAGGCTTCCCAGGACCATGAGAGCTGGACCACGGCCGCATAGAGGCCCAGGGAAGAGGCCATGGCCATGATGAGCACTGGATAGAAGAGGATAAGGCAGGGGCAACATGAGATCTTGTGCCAGAAGGTCCTTTCCTCATTGTACACGAGGAAGATATTGTACCAAGTGATGGTACCATAGTAGAAAGAGACCACAAAGGAGAGGAGGAAAACCACAGGCAGGCAGACCAGCGTCCAGAGCACCACGTGTGGCCCACGGTCTGCTCCCAGCTGGCAGGCCTCTCTGCCTCCAGGCGTCGTTTCCCTTGACGATGGCTTGGGCTTGGTGAGCTCCTGCAGTTCCTTCTCTGTCAAGGTGACGTGGATGTCTACCATCTGCCCCTTTTTCTTTCCTCGGGTGATGGTCCCAGTTAATGTGACATAGCGGCTGTCCACGGGCACGTTCCACACACCTGCAGGGCACAAAGTGGAGAAAGTCAAGATCAGAGGAACAGACATTTCATCAGAGTGTTGTCCCCTGAGACTGGAGCCGAGTACAAGAAGGTCCTTTATCCTGGTCTCTGACACCATATGAAGTCAGTGATTTCACAGCAGATTCAAGGAAGTCTCCCTTGAGGGAAGGATTAGTATTCCCGGGATCAACTCTCCTGCCAGGTCCCTTCTAAGACTGTGAAGCAGGTGAAGCTTGTTTTTTATTCTCTCTACTTCTCTGGGCTTCCATCATGTCTGCGATACGGGAGTGAGAACTCGACCACAGATAGTTCTTCAGCGTGATCGTATTTCTGATTTGTAAGTGCTGCGAAAATACTGTTTCTGAGTATCAGCTACTGTGTGTGAAGGTGGCACCGTGTATGTGGGTTATACTGATGGGCAGCCCACTCCTCTTCTCTCCTCATTGCTACCTCCGTGCTTCTCTGAGAGAGGCCTCTTCACAAACCGGTCGACATCCCAGCCTTCATATCCAAGTTCTGTACACACACAGGCACCTCACATACACACATGCACACCGCATGCACATTCCCCCGCACAGATGCACCAGCAGCGTCACTCCCACCCCCACCAAACAGCCACTCTTTGGCGGGCCTGGGAGTGAGTCTGCCGCTAGTGAAAGTAAAGCGTGCAGCAGAGTCCACGGTCCTTAGTATGCGAAGGCTTTTGGTTGGCAGCTCCCCGAGGCCCTGTGGACTTCTAGCCCCTGGCTGGAAGAAGGACAGAATGGGGCCACCTCAAAAGCAAATGTCCCCTCCTCTGAGAGGCTGTGCAGTCTAGCCCTCCACCTCCTTCCCTCACTTGGTCACCTTCCTTCCTTTCACAGAGGTTTACTGTCTTTGGAACCTTGTACCACTGTTATCTTTTCTTCTCTTTTGAAATTATCTTTTGTTTGCTGAGTTGTTTGCTATCTGTCTTCCCCCGGCTGGAAGGTAAATGGTATGAGAGCAGTGACATGGCTCACCTCATTCACCATGGGCATGTGTCTTAGAGATGACCCATATACACAAATAGATCTACCACATCTGTCTATTGCTGCATAGTGACACTTAATATAGACGTCCTGCAGTTTCCTTAGCAGCAACAAACATTTTTATAATTGCTTCCTTATCACATGGGCATGTGGTAGATACTGAGAATTTCTAGGAGGTAAGCTATGCATATTTTGAATTTAATAGATAGTGACATATTTCCCTAAAGCAGATACCTTTTCCACATGAGGTATATGAGAGTATATCCATTTCTTCACATTGATGTTAATATGTTTTGCCTAACTTTTTTGCCATCCATACAGGAAGTGAATGTTATATAGTGAAGGATTATAACGCATGATGTTATAATTCATGTTTTCCTAACTATTATGAACGTCAACTATTCTTGTTTCTTTATCTTACATGTATTACATAGTTAGCTTGGTTGTCTTATATTACTAATTTTTGTGATAAATTGGTCTCTTCTGTTATACTAGGAGTTTCAAAAAAGTAGAGTTCTCCTCCATATCACCTAGAAGAGAACCACAATAAATGCTCAATAAACATTGTTGACTTGTTGGATGAAGACTGCAACATTGTGAGAAGAAATCTATCAGTAAGAAGTAGGTCAGTGATTGAATGCCCAGTCTGTCTTCTAGAGGATCCTTACTTGGCCTCCTCCCTGTTGCTTTAAGCAAGTGACCCCAGAGAGACTCACCATCATCCACAGGATAGTCTAGGAAATCCTCTCCCTCCTCCTCTTTAGGCTGATCCCCACCTTCTGATTCCCCAGGCTCCTCATCCAGGGTCTCACTCCCTGACCGGTAGATGATGATAGATTCTGGGCGGGACTCTTTCTTCTTCTTTTTCCTGCGCCCCATGGTGGATTCCCCATCAAGGACCAGAGCAGCTGCCATGGCTTTCCTCAGGGAGCTGTAGTGGGGGCTTGGGAGCTGACTCTGGCCTTCCACTGGTGCTGGCTCTTCCATCCTCGTCTTCAAATCTAGCTGTTCCTTGTTAAGAGTCCAATCTGCCAGAGCAAACTCATGACCCACACATCACAGAGCTTCTTCCAGGATGCAGCTAATGCAAAGGCGTTCCAGTGATGAGTTGCACTTGAAAGACAGGAAAACAAAGTCATTAACAGGGAATGAATAGGGTGAGATGGAGAGGGGCTTAGGAAATGGTCCTCAACTTGGCAGACATCTTCCCCTCCATTTATTTCTCACAAAACTTTATTTCGAGAGTAATATGGACATACGTTTATAAGAATGAATCTTGAATAAAATTTTATTTGTGTTGTCATATTTTGAGTTGCATGTATTATGTAAAACCCATCAATCTAGCTGGGGGATGCCAAGTATAAAGAAGTTGGGTGAGGAAGCCTTACAGGCAGGTTAAGGACCATTCTTCCCTTCACCATAGATGGAGATTCCTATGGCTGGGACTAGAATTCCAGGCTTCTGGCTATTAGGTCAGACATTACAACTATACTCAAATGGTTGAATGCAACTTTGAGCAAGTAGTGCCACTCAACACTGGCACCACTTCACCAACCATGCCTTCCCTGGTATTCTATAAAGGACACCTGTGTCCTGGTTTTTGTTAGCCAAGATCCCAGAATTGCTGGGATCTGTTCTAGCACCTTTTGGGAGACCAGTGGAAAGAATGCACACATTTCACTCTTAACACTTTCTCTTCTCTTCTATTCTTCAGGTAAAAAGAAGTGGGAGAGATGAGAGGCTATACAACATCTTTTTTTTTTTTTTTATAATTACATCAAAAAGAATTTTATTTTTTTTATTTTTTATTTTTTTTTGCAGTATGTCACTTACTTCTATTTAATTAGGATTTTAGTTTGGTTTTTTTTTTTTTTCCAGTGGGTTTTGTCATACATTGATATGAATCAGCCATGGATTTACATGTATTCCCAATCCCGATCCCCCCTCCCTCCTCCCTCTCCACCCGATTCCTCTGGGTCTTCCCAGTGCACCAGGCTGGAGCACTTGTCTCATGCATCCCACCTGGGCTGGTGATCTGTTTCACCATAGATAATATACATGCTGTTCTTTTGAAATATCCCACCCTCACATTCTCCCACAAAGTTCAAAAGTCTGTTCTGTATTTCTGTGTCTCTTTTTCTGTTTTGCATATAGGGTTATCGTTATCACCTTTCTAAATTCCATATATATGTGTTAGTATGCTGTAATGTTCTTTATCTATACAACATCTTTTTTTTTTAATTTATTTTATTTTATTTTATTTTTTTTTTTCTGACTGCATTTTTATTTTATTTATTTATTTTTTTTTTCCAGTGGGTTTTGTCATACATTGATATGAATCAGCCATGGATTTACATGTATTCCCAATCCCGATCCCCCCTCCCACCTCCCTCTCCACCCGATTCCTCTGGGTCTTCCCAGTGCACCAGGCCGGAGAACTTGTCTCATGCATCCCACCTGGGCTGGTGATCTGTTTCACCATAGATAGTATACATGCTGTTCTTTTGAAATATCCCACCCTCACATTCTCCCACAAAGTTCAAAAGTCTGTTCTGTATTTCTGTGTCTCTTTTTCTGTTTTGCATATAGGGTTATCGTTATCACCTTTCTAAATTCCATATATATGTGTTAGTATGCTGTAATGTTCTTTATCTATACAACATCTTTTAAAGAAAAATAGATTAGCCTGTGTTCTTGGTACATGAGTCATAAAGGGGAAAGTAATGTTTTGAGTGCTATTGCTAAAGAGGTGCCAATTAGCAAGTATCTAGCTAGTGGCATTTAAACAGGTAGTTGCTTGTATGCTTCTTAACAAAATTGTTATTATATGAGGTTGGTGCTAAAGTAATTGAGGTTCAAAAGTAACTGCAGTTGACTTATGCAGGAGGTGCAAGAGAGGTGGGTTTGATCCCCGGGTCAGGAAGATCCCCTGGAGAAAGGAATGGCGACCCACTCCAGGATTCTTGCCTGGAAAATTCCATGGACAGAGGAGTCTGGCAGGCTACAGTCCATGGGATCACAAAGAGTTGGACATGACTGAGTGACTATCACTTTCACTTTTTTTGCACCAACCACAATTACTTTTTAACCTTTATTACTTTTGCACCAACAATTACTATTGCACCAACCTCAATTAATTTTGCATTAATTGCAATTACTATTCTTTTCTACCAATCGCAATTACTTTTGAACTGCAACTACTTTTGCACCAACTACAATTACTTTTGCATTTCAATTACTTTTGTACCAACTGCAATTACTTTTGCAACCCAATATTATAGAAAGTTTCAAATACATAAAAGGAGAAAATTTTTATTAGGGAAAGTGGCAAACCTTTACAGAAGCAAAGAGAATAATTTGAATGAACCCTCACTGTACCTCTCACCCAATTTCAACTATAATCAAAATACCAATAGCCAATTTTGTTTCATTTCCTCATATTATTTAAAAGCAAACATTGGACATCATTTCAGGAGTCACCGCAGACAGGGTTCAGTCCTTGGGTCAGGAAGATCGCCAGGAATAGGAAATGGCAACTCACTCCATTATTCTTTCCTGGAAGATTCCATGGACTGAGGAGCCTGGCGGACTACAGTCCATGGGGCCACAAAGAGTCAGATAATGACTGAGCAACTGAACACACACACACGATATTGTGATTATCTTTTTTCAAAAAGAGAGTTCTTATATGTAAGAGATATATGCTGAAACAGTTACATCTGTTGGATCATCGAAAAAGCAAAAGAGTTCCAGAAAAACATCTACATCTGCTTTATTGACTATGCTAAAGCCGTTGACTGTATGAATCACAATAAACTGTGGAAAATTCTTAAAGAGATGGGAATACCAGACTACCTGACCTGCCTCCTGAGAAACCTGTATGCAGGTCAGGAAGCAATAGTTAGAACTGGACATGGAACAACAGACTGGTTCCAAATAGGAAAAGGAGTACATCAAAGCTGTATATTGTCACCCTGCTTATTTAACTTATATGCAGAGTACATCATGTGAAATCCCCGGCTGGATGAAGCACAAGCTGGAATCAAGATTACTGGGAAAAATATCAATAACCTCAGATATGCAGATGACACCACCCTTATGGTTAAAGCAGAGAAGAATTAAAGAGCCTCTTGATGAAAGTGAAAGGAGAGAGTGAAAAGTTGGCTTAAAACTCAACATTCAGAAAACTAAGATCATGGCATCCAGTCCTATCACTTCATGGCAAATAGAAGGAGAGACAATGGAAACAGTGACAGACTTTATTTTCTTGGGCTCCAAAATCACTGCAGATAGTGACTGCAGCCATGAAATTAGAAGACGCTTGTTCCTTGGAAAAAAAACTTGACCAACCTAGACAGCATATTAAAAAGCAGAGACATTACTTTGCCAACAAAGGTCCGTCTAGTCAAGGCTATGGTTTTTCCAGTAGTCACGTATGGATGTGAGAGTTGGACTATAAAGAAAGCTGAGTGCTGAAGAATTGATGCTTTTGAACTGCGGTGTTGGAGAAGACTCTTGAGAGTCCCTTGGACTGCAAGGAGATCCAACCAGTCTATCCTAAAGGAGATCAGTCCTGAGTGTTCATTGGAAGGACTGATATTGAAGCTGAAACTCCAATACTTTGGTCACCTGATTCGAAGAGCTGACTCACTTGAAAAGACCCTGATGCTGGGAAAGATTGAAGGTAGGAGGAGAAGGGGACGACGGAGGATGAGATGGTTGGATGGCATCACTGACTCGATGGACATGAGTTTGAGTAAGCTCCGGGAATTGGTGGTGGACAGGGAGGCCTGGCATGCTGTGGTCCACAGGGTCAAAGAGTCGGACATGACTGAGCAACTGAACTGAACTGAAGAAATAAAGCAGGTAAAAAATTCTCTTTTTCCAAGGTTTTAAATAATAGAATTAGGAGAAGAGACAGGATTTTGCTCTTTTTCCTGCATAGTAGGCTTCGCTCATCCACCACCACCCCTAGTCCGAAGATTATGAACGAATGTGATACTGCAGACTGTTAACCTCAATCCACGATGAGCTCTGACTCCTCAGTCATTCTGAGGTAGGGGGAATAGATTTTAAAGCATATACTGCTCAAACTCTGGAACTTAATGCATAAACTACTGATATTAAGCCATCTTTGAAAGAAATTCTCCAAATAACTCTTAAATGCATCCACAACTTTTTCCCATCTTCACTGTTACCACTGTGGTCTACAAGGCCATCATCTCTTACCATGGTTCTAAATATGCTCCTTATCTTCTGGCTTCTATTCTTGCTGTCTTGCAATCAATTCTCCACTTAGCAGTTAGAAAGGTCTTTTAAAAACATACATAAAATCAGGCCATTTTCTGTTTAAAATCCTCCAGTGACTTCTCATTGGTATAAAATGAAATTTGAACTTGTCCTGTGGCCTAAAGGCCTGTGGATGTGGCCCCTCCCTGTCCAGCCATCCTAGCCTATACCATCTCCTTCACATATACCTCCAATGCTTTAATCACTCTAGCTGCCTATGTACTCCTCCAGAGTTTTATTAAAAGAAAATCAATAGCTCCAAAGCAGTCAGTAAACACCCAAAGACTCACAAGGCCACAAAATGAACTTATCTACTTGGGTATAGTGCCTTTGTAGGGCTGGGTTATCAGCACAAGTCTGGTCATTATTCCCATCCAATCAGTCAGTCACTCGGTCACTAACCCCACCTCCACAGTGGTGGAACACCGGTGTTTCATGGGCTTCTTACCATTGGGCATGATTTTCCTGGAGTCTGTTTACAATTCTTTGCTGCCAGGTAGTCACTGAAGCAGACCTGATCCAGTGCCTTCTCTAAACCCATCCAGATCCTCAGAAGAACTTCTGGACTTGGTGGGTGGGAGAGGCCAGGAAGCTTTGAAGCCTCTGCTCTTAGATTAATTGCAGGGAAGCAAGTAACATACATGGATGAAGTGTGCCTGGAAAAAGTTAATAAGTGCCAATGATCCCAAGCCTTAGCATTTGGACACAAGAAGTGGTGGGGGCTATGGAAAATATAAGAGCTCAGGTCTCATCTGAAATAGGAAGTTACTGTTCACTTCTTCCCACCAAGCCCAGTATTCAGCCAACTGCTTTCACAGACAAATTCAGGTCCATTTGGTAGGGGTTGTCTGAAATTGCCTGTGGAAGTTTGTGATTTTAATTGTTGCAATTAGTCTAAATTTAAATAAATTACCAAGGGGACAAACAACCAAAACAAATCGTAAACAGGCTGCATTTTGCCATCTCTGACTTATAAAGCTTCCAAATTAGGGTGCTCTGTTCCGCTGGTTTAATTAAGTACAAGCAGGAATTGCCTTTTTGCACCTTCACTGAAATTAACACATCGTCTTTCCTCAAGGAACCTGAACTGGGGCCAGGTGGGTTAAGTATCATCATTTTCAAGTTCATTTACAACTATTCCTTATTGTAAAAGATCCTGATGCTGGAAAAGGTTGAAGGCAAAAGAAGAGGGTGGTAAAAGATGAGATGGTTGGATAGCATCACCAATTCAATGGACATAAACTTGGGCAAACTCTGGGAGATAGTGGCATGCTGCAGTCCATGGGAGGGCAAAGAGTCAGACACGACTTAGTAACTGAACAACAACAAAAACAACAGTGAACGGTGCCTTGATCCAGCCCCGCTGTTCTTCCACTTTTCTTACCTGTGGCTCTGTCACTCAAAGAGCTATGTGTCATCTGTCTGGGGTGACCAAACTCTCTGGTTAGCATCTTGGCTTAACACCATTAGATGTACTAGGCCAACTAAGAGATGAAATGTTTGCCATTTCATCACTGAAAATGACTAGTAGACCCTCTCAGAGAGAGACTCTCACAAATGTAAAAATGGAAGGAAATTTGGTTCAGACGAGTGTCAAGAGATTGGAAAATGATGGAGAAGCAACTTAAAACGCGCAGTCTCCCACCTATTGCTGTGATTGGCTGTGAGCATAGTTAAGGCTATAGCCTTTTCCTTTGTGGTCCTGTGAGCAGCATTTCTCTCGTCTCCTGGTCCTGAAAGGCTTTCACACTGAGGCTAGTTCATCACCTGAGGAGCATCTGTCTATAGAGGAAATAGCTCCTGGTAATAAAGCTAGTTGGTTATAAGGAGCTTGAGCATCTTTTTACTGTAAGAGCTATAAGATATGATCTTTACTGTCTGATCTTTCATTTGCTTATTGCTTTACTTCTTATGGCACACATGCCCCTTCCATCCTCAACTCTCAACCTATCCTAAAACATAAACTCTCTCAGTCAGCACACCTAACTGTCTCGTCCACGGTACTGTATCCTTCATGCCTAGAACAGTATCTGGCACATGAAAGGTGCTCAATAAATATTGGCTGAATATTGTCAACTGGCTTCCCTGATGGCTCAGATGGTAAAGAATCTGCCTGCAATGCAGGACACCCAGGTTCGATCCCTGGGTTGGATCCCTGGAGAAGGAAATGGATACCCACTCCAGTATTCTTGCCTGGAGAATTCCATAGACAGAGGAGCCTGGTGGCTACAGTCCATGGAGTCAGAGTCAGACGTGACCTGAGCAACTAACACATTTTAAGAATCTTACATATATAAGTTGCCTCTGGATTGCTTTTACATCAAGGCAGGGCAGAGCTAGATATGCCCCAGTGATATTTCTTCGGCACTGAGATTCTGTCTCAGTGTTGAGAATCCCACAGGCCCCTGTCAGCCTGAGCCAGCAGCTGCTTTGTGGAGGGGAGAAAATGAAGATACTGGGCAGATGGGGAGGGGGGAGTGGGAAGATGGGTGAGCAGCAAGAGAATCTCAGAAGATGAACGGAGGGAGTGCTAATGGGCTATGACAAAGCGGGAGGGTGGGAGGATCATGGCCACGGTGATGCCTTTTCCCCCCAGGACAAATGGGGCAGTGATGCATAGCACCAGGCGGTCTTTGATTCGGCCAAAGGAGCAGTCATTGCAGCAGGGCGTGGATGCCCTGAGAAAAGAGGACTCAATCCGGCATCTGAGTTAAAATATGGAAACAAAGAGTCTCCCCAAAGCAGAGCTGTGGCTGGGCCTCCAGGTCTGTTGGGGGTTTGCAGACATATCTAGAAACACTTGATCATGGAACAAAGGAATTATTTTTATGGGTTTTATTTTAGTTTACTTATTTTTGCTATTTTCTTTTTTTAATTAAAGGATAATTGCTTTACAGAATTTTGTGGTTCTCTGTCAAACATCCACAAGAATCAGCCATAGGTACCCATCTCTCTCTCTCCCGAACCTCCCTTCCCATCTCTCTCCCCAATCCACCCCTCTAGTTTGTTACAGGGCCCCCAGTTTGAGTTCCCCATACAGGAAATTCCCATCGGCTATCTATTTTACATATGGTAGTGTAAGTTTCCATGTTACTCTCTAGAACAGGTCTTTTTTTAAAAAAAGATCTCTCAAAAAGATTCCACATCTCCCTAAATCATAGCTATCTTTGGACTGTGAAAAAGAGCTTTCTGTCTGCTCATAGTACAACTTCCTTGAGCTTGCAAAATGGCTTCTGGTCATCCTCAGCAAGCAAAACTGGCTTGAAGCCAGTCCAGCCAGTCACGTCTTCACTGGAGAACCGCAGAATGCCTCTCTGAGGCCACCGAGCCACCACCACACACACAGAGGCTGCACAACAGCCAGGTCCATGCTGAACCACCCTGGCGGAGCTCCGTGAATCCACAAGTCCAGACCAGGTCACAAACCACGCTGAATCGCATCTTCAATCAAAGTATCATTGAAAGAAATTTAAAGTGCTCCTTCCTCCCGAGAAAGAAGGCCTCAAATTTTCTGGAGTAAGAAACCTCTCAGAACTGAGAGGTGACCAGTAGAAGTGATCCCTTCATAAACCAATCAGTGAATGCGAAGCGCAAGAGGTATCTTCCCTTCTTTAAGGAGCATAGCTTGGAATCTGTCAGCAACAAAGACAGGGAATAAGTTCTTCTCAAAAGCGGTCAGAGGAGGGCAGGGGGATGGAGGAAGCGATGTCTGATTCCACTCTCAACCAGATCCATTTCCAATTCACTCTGAATAATTCGGTGCTGGACCCAACAAAAGAATGATGGCATTTGTTTGCTTTTACATTACTTTAATACCTTGCAGGGGGAAATACAGTATTCTTGTTAGGGGTACCACTGACTGAAACTGCCCACCCTGGCTAGGCACAATAGTAACCATTTGCATGAGTTACAACAGGAGGTCCTGGTAAGGAACATGGAACTAGCAAGCTACTGCCCACCAGAAAAATCTGGGAAAGGTCAAAAGGAGAGAGAAGATGCCAGTCAACATGTCTTACCAACCTCCCAGATTCCTTCTTGCTGGAATCCATCTTGGCTGAGTGATGCTCAAGCCACCAGGAAGGACCCTGAACCAGAATGACTGGCCAGAGACAACCCAGAAACTAACCCCGTTACCATAAAACCCAAGACTAAGGGCCACTTGGCAGAGCAGTTCTCCTGGGTTCCCTTACCCTGCAGCTATCCCCACCCCTACACCCGGATGTCCCCTACCAGTAAAGTCTCTTGCTTTGTCAGCATGTGTGTCTCCTTGGACAATACTTTTGTGGGTGTTAGACAAGAATCCACTCTCAAGCCCTGGAGGGTCCTACTTCCTACAGACTTAGAAACAGCATCCTGCATGGACAATTAGGATCACAGCACCTGTCATAGTCCCTAGATCTGCCACTTTCTTAGGCAAAGTCTCCTGAGGCTAGTGTAATTGCACTCTGGTAGGTAGACAGCACAAAGCAAGATGGAGAATTTGAACAGCGAATCACTGCTAATGGGTACCAAAACGCCGATGAGAAATCTCCCCCATCCTCAATAGGCGGGCTCCCCCGCATAAGAAATTACCTAGAGGGCAGGATCTCAAACACACCTTTCTTACAGACACCTTTCTTACAGACACCTTTCTTGCAGGGAGCATACACCTTTCAAAAAAAAAAAAAAAAGATCTTTTGGACTCATCAATTTTATGCAGCCCAGCTGAAATGGATCAAACCTCAAATCAAACCTCAGAGTCCTTCTTTCCTTCATTCCTGGGTGAGGAGAGGTAGATAAGGTGGTGGTGGGGTTGTGTCTTTTAAAAATCATTTATTATCTTGTTCTCTGGATAATTACAAGTGTATTCCGCCCCCTTCCTCTTTTGTTCCCATCCCTTCCGGAGGATGAAGCAGGATTTTCTCCCTCTCGGCTAAGGCTGCCCCTTTCCTTTCCAGCCAGCTGCACAAAGCAGCTGGAGCCAGAGCAACGCTCTCGACACCACGCCCTCCGCGGGAGGGCGGAGCAAGGCTCCCGAGCTGCAGCCTCTTTTCCCAAACGCACCGGAGATTTAATTTTAATTAAAACCGTGAGAGGTATACCACTGAGGATTAAATTTTTCAAAATAGAGCACAGCGCCACTTTTTGTCTTCTTCCCTTCCCCAACAGCATCGAAATAAAACACACACACAAAGAACAAGGAGTCTCACCTACACGTGCTGCGGACCCAGGCAGGCGGAGAGCGCTGAGCGCCGGGATGCAGCCGCTGGGGAACGCTTCTGCACTGGGGGGACTGAAAGCCGCTGCGACGGGCGTGCCAGGTTGGGGATCGGGGTGGGGCGGGGTGACGGAGAGGGGCGGGGCGACGGAGAGAGGGCGGGGCGACGCGGGCCAACGAGCGTGGTCGGGGCGGGGCCCGGGAGGTCACGTGGGCGTGACCTCGGTGACTTAGCTCGCCCTGTTCTTCATCGCTCAGACGCGTTACGGCCATGAATTCTTGGGTTAAGGGCAAGAGTTGCTTAGCAGCAGGCTTGCTGCAGCACCAGGTGGCCATCGTCACCGGCGGGGGCACGGGCATCGGGAAGGCCATCGTGAACGAGCTCCTACATCTGGGTGCGTGAGCAGGTCCCTGGGCTAGGGAATCCAGAAGGAGGGGTCCTCAGAGGCTTGTTTAACCGGGGAGGGGCGGGGGTTTCCCGGTTCGGGAGCCAGCGGGTGGTACGCGGGCTTAGGAGAGCGTGGAGTTGCAAAGCCAAGGAAGTGTAGCTGTGGGTGAAATTAGAATCGCGAGCGAGAGTGGGGAGAGAGTTCTTTCTAAAAAGTCGTGGACAGGCGTTGGATGATGAACCACTATTTGTAAACTAAAGGGCAAATTTCGAGCCAAAGGTACATGCCCGAGGTGGGGGTTAAGGAAATGCGTGGAAGCTTGCTATGGAATTAATTATGAAACCATTGTCATTATTAATATGGAATTATGGAATCGTTATGGTCAGTTAAATTATTCATATGGAATTGGTTATGTATTTTGCATTAATTCTAGGGAATTTCCTGGCGGTCCAGTGGTTAGGACTCAGCGCTTTCACTGTAGTGGACCCAGGTTCAAAACGTGATCAGGGAACTAATATCCCGCAAGCCATGCAACTGTGGGCAAAAAAACCTCTGTTTTTTCATTCTGTTTATTGCCTGATGAATGATTAGGAAATATGGAAAGACTACTGGAAAAGTTTTTAACATGTGGAGAGGCTCCCATCATATAGTCTTGAATCTCTTTTAATATTTACCTTGACTTGGGAGTTAAGTAGGTAGTAATGGCCATGAAGTTTTTCACCAGGGTCAGATTAAGAAATGCTAATTCCCCCCTTTTTTTCTTATTAAGATGTATTTTTTCATTTTTTTAAAGCATACTTTTTTAAAGTTCATACTATGTGCGGAGCTTAACTTGACTTGGGTGAAGGGAGGACTTTGTGAGTACATAAGGAGGAAAGAAACCACAAAATAGAAAATAAATAAATATGAAAATGTAAATCCTCGTTGAATTAAAAAATATATATGAATAAAATTTGAAGGTACATGAAGAAAAACATTTGCAATATGCAACAAATTTACTGTATAAAGAGATCTTATAAATAAGGGAAAGATCTAACACACTGATAGAAAAATAGGCTTATGATAATGGGCCACACATTTTAAATAAAGAACTAAACAAAGGCAGTAAGTGCATGAAGAAACAGTCAATTTTTTGGCAATGAAATGCAAAATATAGCAATAAAAAGGTCCATTGTTTTTCTAACAAAATTTTAAAACATTAGGGAGAATGAAAATGTTGATGACAGAGAGGACAGGGAAGAATGTAAAATATCGCAAGCTTTCTAGAGGTTAGCTTAAGGGAAAAAATCCAAACATGTTAACAGTGTTTGTGCTGTGTGACCTAGTAATTCCTCTGTCAGGAATTTATTCTTTGGAAATAATCAGGAACAGGCACAGATATGTGTAAAAGAGTATAATGTTCAGTAGTGAGATGTGATAAGGGAAATGAGTAAATCAGTAACAATGAAATATGCTGCTAGACTTTATATTGTCAAATGCATACCATGTAATTTAAACAGTAGGATTCTAAACAAAATATAGCATTCCAATTTAATTGTTAATGAAAAATCTATATGCAGGAAAGACTGGAAAGAAGTTTACAACATTGTTTATCAGCAACTGCTTTTTCTGGAAATGATTTGAATGATGAGTGGTTAAATTGTATTCATTTTTCAGATTTTTTTTAATGAACATGTAAATTGTCTTTGCTTCCCATATGTTTCTAATTCTCGGCACATAGTATGAGCTTAAAAAAATGAAAAAATGCATCTTAATAAGATAAAAAAGGGAAATTAGCATTTCTTAAAAGTCCGTCTAGTCAGGGCTATGGTTTTTCCAGTAGTTATGTATGGATGTGAGAGTTGGACTATAAAGAAAGCTGAGCGCTGAAGAATTGATGCTTTTGAACTGTGGTGTTGGAGAAGACTCTTAAGAGTCCCCTGGACTGCAAGGAAATCCAACCAGTCCATCCTAAAGGAGATCAGTCCTGAGTGTTCATTGGAAGGACTGATATTGAAGCTGAAACTCCAATACTTGGGCCACCTGATGTGAAGAGCTGACTCATTTGAAAAGGCCCTGATGCTGGGAAAGATTGACAGCAGCAAGTAAAGGGGACAACAGAGGATGAGATGGTTGGATGGCATCACCAACTCAATGGACATGAGTTTGAGTAAACTCCGGAAGTTGGTGATGGACAGGGAGGCCTGGCGTGCTGTGGTCCATGGGGTCACTAAGAGTTGGACACGACTGAGCGACTAAGCTGAACTGAATCTGACCTTGGTGCAACTTCATGGCCGTTACTCTCTACGTTACTCCCAGCACCAAACTGTATCCCTGTTCAGGAAAATCCATAAGAAAAGTAGACTCGGTTGTCATTTTCTGTGAAGGTCAGATACCAGGCTTCACAGCGGATTGATCAGATCCTGGCTCAGCCTTCCAATGTACTTGTAAAAAACAGTAGTGGTGTATCAGAAATACATTCCCTACAATGAAAGACTATGCAAATACCTTTTACTCTGAGTTGCTCAGCTTAATTTTTTTCTACCAGAATTAATGGCTATTTCTGAAAATTGTTACAGAAACCCAAATCAGGCAAATTAAACAATAGCCAATTCTCTTTTCATTGAGAAGGCTCCTATTTTTTGGCGTGAGATACAAGTTGGATTTTGAGGCAAGTGGTGATTATTGTGTTGTCTTTCACATCCAAATGATTTTGACTGTTCCTTTTCGATGAGAATGGTGAAAGCCCTAGCTCACAAGAGTAGGATATAGTGAACAGAATTGGAACTCTCTTTCATCTATTTGACAGATGCTGTTAGACAAAGGGAGCCCTGATTCCATCAAGGGATATTGAACCTAAGACCATTCGCATTGAATTCAAGCCAAATCCTTGTCTCTGTCCTCAAGTTAGTCACTCCCTTTCTATGACAGTGGCTCAGCTGGTAAAGAATCCGCCTGCAATGCGAGAGACCTGGGTTTGATCCCTGAGTTGGGAAGATCCCCTGGAGAAGGGAAAGACTACCCAGTCCAGTATTCGCCTGGAGAATTCCATGGACTATACAGTCCATGGGGTTGCAAAGAGTTGGACACGACTGAGCAGCTTGTACTTCCACTTTCTGTGACAGTGCATAAAATGAAAGTAGGAATTGCAAGTGGAAATTGTGAGGCAGGACAGCACTTTTTGTTGCTCTGGTGACTAGGTTCTTACCAACACCTGGGACCTAGAAGGTGCTGAAATGGGGCACTCTGAGTTGAAGGTTGAAAGGAATCAGTATCAACCCAGGCAAAAATCAATATATTTGGCTACAATTGCCTCAGATGTGGAAATGACTCATTATTTGCTAGTTATTTCAGTACCTTGTTCTAAGCAAGTTTATCGGTCTGAGTTTGTCTTGCAACTCATATAAACAAAAATGTCCATCCAAATCATGTAGCCTAAGGGTGAGGAGAAGGATATTATCTGATAATTTTCTAAATTTCTAAATGGATTTTCTAAAATAAGAACATTTAGTTATTTATTTATTGCAATAAATTCAGGCAGTATTGAAGTATATAAAAGAAAACTAAAATGAGCTTTCCCATTCTGCCCATCTCCTAAACCCCCTTCTATAAGTCACCCACATGCACAAATATACACACGTGTATGTATTTTTTCGTTTATAAAACCAAGACTGTAATATTGTTGTTGTATGCATATGTAATAATTTATTTAACCGTTCCTTTAATGGAATTGTAAGTTTCTAGTTTTACCCACCATTGCAACATTCTGCCTTGTAATACCTTTATACCCTGGTTCAAGTTTATATACCAGTTAAAATAAATAGCCTTTTAAAGTTGTGTCCCAGAATAGTTCTACTAATATTAAATAACTCTCCAGAGGCGTTCAGCATTCAGATAGTAATTAGTGATAATTTGATAATCTTCTAATTAGATAATTCCTGTGAATAATCCTAGTTTGAGACCTTGGACAAAGCAGGCATTACTCACCTAGAATTCTTGAGAAATTTTTTTTTTTTTAATGTGGCTTAACTTCTTAATGTGGATTTAGGAAGAGTTATAGATATCCAATTTCCTTACCTTGTTCAGCCTGTGCTCTACTCTGGAAACTAAAACAGATAATGCTTGTCTTGAAGGCAAGAAAGATTGAAGAAAGAAGGGCACAGGGCAGAGGCCATGGCTGATCCAGGGGAACTCGTTTCTCCTTTCCATTTTACTAATCGGATTAGTTCTTCCTCCTAACTCAGGGAAACTTGGTTAGACCTGGGCTGAAAATGTGTGTTTCAATTCTTTCCCCTCCTGAGGAGGGGAGAAGTTTCCTTTTGGAAGCAGAAGCAGAAAGGAATAACAGTACTCCTAACAATATAATATATGCTTTGTTGAAAATTACGCATTAATTTTGATAAATTGAATTCTGTTTTAGTCTTGTCTTACAAGGAATTCATGGTGAATTTAATACTTGTTTTGTAAAGCTCTCAGATTACCTACCAGAATTTCCAAAAGTTGTCTGCATATGGAATTCACTAAATTATAACCTAAGCTTGAAAGATAGTTTTTTTTTAAGTGCCTTATTTTAATATGGAGAAACTACCTCCTCATATACAACTAGTTTTGGCCAAAATGCAGAGCCGTTTTACTTTTTAACGTTTCTAAATGTCATTTGTTCCATATGTTAATATTGAATGTGTGGGCTGTTTGTAGTGTACCGGTTATAACAATGACAGGGTCCCAGTCCTCCAGGAGACAAAAGTGAGTGGGAGGAGACTGTGAATTATCATCCAGTGCAGGCTTAAATGCTCTCTTAGTGTAAGGGATACAGCGGGCTTCCCATGTAGCGCTACAGGTAAAGAGCGCGCCTCTCAATTCAGGAGACATTCATGTAACAATTAAATGCTGTCCTCATACATTTTGTTTCTACATATGTGATAAAGCCTACAATACATTGATATCATTTTTACTTTCAACAGTCACCACCTTTTGCAGGATTTGAATAGAAATAAGTCTTCATATTTATTTACTCACATAGTGACCATTTCTGGTTCTCTTTCTTCTTTTCTATAGATTTAGATTTTCATCTCGTATCATTGTCTTTCTGCTTAAAGAACTTCCTTTAATCTTTTTGTAGTGAAGTTCTGTTTTCATGAATTCTTCTGAATATTATATGTGTGAACGAATCTTTATTTTGCCATTATTTTTTAAAATATTTATATTATTAATTATTTAATAGATATATATATAGTTTAACAGAAGTGGGAACATTAATATATTTATGGGAGGAGAAAACACAATGGCAAGCAGTACATTTTTCAAACCCCACTGATAACATCAAACAATTCAGACTTCATTTTAGTGGATAACAGCACCATTCATTCTTCCCTGAAACTGGAGTTTAAATCTATTTTCACTGGGTAAGAGTTATAGGTTCCAAAACGCCCATCTCCTCTCCCCACCCCTAGTGCCTTCAAGTACTTGTCTTGGCTTGCGTTGTTTCTGAAAAGAAGTTTTCTGTCTTTCGTGTGTCTTGTGTTCTTTTTCTTTGGCTGCTTTTAATATTTTCCACTGTATCCCTGGTTTATTTAATTATGCTGTTGGTGTTATTCCTGGGTCTCTTTTTATTAATTCACTTCTCTCCTCATTCTGGGTTGTATTTCCTTGCTTCTTTGCGTACCTTGTGGTTTTTCGGTGGATGCCGGACATTTGAATTTTACTTTGTTGGAGGCTGGTTTTTTATTTTTTCTGATGTCTTGTTACTCTTAGAACATCTCTTTTTGACTGGACTCAGAAGTGGAAGCTCCCGGAGAGGACAGCCTCCCTCTCTTGGCAATCTGTTCCTGCCATTTTTCTTTGGCTTCCTTCAATCTGTTGACCAAAAGTTTAGTATTCTGCAGGCTCTGTCCTTATTTTTCTTAAGTAGGCTGTTTCTTCAGAGCAATATGCCTGTGTGTGTGTTGCAGAACACGGGGAGTAATAAGATGCTTAATCTTGGGTGCTTGGGTCCTAGGTAACTTTGTTACTATCATTGTATGGTTATTTTTGTAGTCTTGCAAACATTGCTGAACTTTGTTCTGTGATGTACTTAACTTGGTAGCAGTTTGATACTTTAAAGAGGCTTTCTTTCTGTTAAGTACTGTCCTAAACAGTCTTTAGTCCCGGATTAATTATGCTTCACACTTGAGGCCATACCCTCCAGTTACTTTGCTCAATACCTTGTGAGAGTTTTTTCCTGGTTGGAACACTAACTTTTGCCTAGTGCTGGACGAGTGTCAGAGTTTGTTCCTTCTATTTATTTTGATTGGTTCTCTTTTCTCCTCAGATTGTATCTTTTCTCCAATGTACCAATCAGTGCTCAGTTGAAGATCTGAGGGAACTCTCGAGATCTCTGGAGTTCTGACCCTGTGTATCTCCCTCCTCTCTCTGTTCCTCTGTAATCTAGCTGTCTTAGCCTCCCCAGACTCCCAACTTCATCTCTTCTACCCAGGAGCCTGCTGGGCTCTGAATGGATTCTTCCTGCCTATGCTTCAGTCTGAAGACTCTCTCTAGGCAGCAATCTGAAATAATAATAGGGCTCACATTGTTTGTTTCCTGTGTTCACTATCACTGCCCTGTGCTCCCTGATATCCAATGCCTGGAAATCCTTGTTGCATATATTTTTTCAGTGTTTTAGTTGTTCTAGTTGCTTTGTTTGAATTAGGATCAATTCAGTTCCTATTACCATAGTAGAAGTTCTCATTCATATTTCTATTCCTATTCGTATTTTCTAAACATTTTTGCTTTTGGAATGTAGACAACTAATGAAAATATATCAATATTTACCTGTTCTCTGACTGTTGTCTCCTCAGGATGTAATGTGGTCATTGCGTCCCGTAAGTTTGATAGGTTAAAATCTGCTGCAGATGAACTGAATGCCAATCTGCCTCCTACCACCCAGGCTCAAGTTACTCCCATAAAATGTAACATCCGTAATGAAGAGGAGGTAAAGCTAATCTCTCTTTTTTTTTTTAATTGAAATATAGTTGATTTACAATGTCATGTTTAATTTTTGCTGTATAGCAAAGTGACTCAGTTTTATATAAATATATGTATATGTGTGTGTGTATATTCTTTTTCATGTTCTTTTCCATTATGGTTCATCACAGGATATTGAATATAGTTTCGTGTGCTATATAGTAGGACCTTGTTGTTTATCCATCCTGTATAATAACTTACATCTGCTAATCCCACACTCCCAATTCTTCCCTCCTCCTTGGCAACTACAAATCTGTTCTGTATATCTGTCAGTCTGTTTTTGTCTTGTAGACATGTTGATTTGTGTCATATTTTAGATTCCATATATAAGTGATGTCATATAGTGTTTGTCTTTCTTATTTCACATAGTATGGTGTTTTCAAGGTCCATCCATGTTGCTGAAAATGGCATTATTCCATTGTTTCTAATGGCTAAGTAATATTCCATTGTATGTGTATGTATATCTGTGTATATATATGTATATAATTTTGTATATACACATATAACACATCTTTATCCATTTATCTGTTGATGGACATTTAGATTGTTTCAGTGTCTTGGCTATTGTGAATAGTGCTGCTATGAACATTGGGATGAATGTATCTTTTTAAATTTTAGTTTTTTAGAGGTATATGCCCAGAAGTTGGATTACTGGATCATATAGTAAGTCTAGTTTTCGTTTTTTGAGGAAGGCAAATCTATCTCATCATTTATTCATTTGTTTTAATTTAGAGTAGCTGTCCCCAACTCTGACTGTGCTTTAGGTTTTGCCGTGGTAGCTGTCTTAGATGAGGTTCACTAGAAGCAGAGCCTGTGAAGGTGATTCTTGAGCTAATGATCTATTGAGCAAGTGGCCTCAGGAGAAAGAGAGGAAGGGAAGACATGGAGGGAAGCCAAGCAAGAAGAGTTTAGTCTGGAGGTTACATTTCATGCCTTCTGCCCTTTAACTCATTTTGTAATGTCTATTTCATCACTCTCCAATATTCTGAGTTGGTTGTTTACAGATTGTTACAGATTATTGGATGAGTGATACTAATCCTTGGATAAATCTTGTCATCAAAATTCTAAATTTAGCATTATGATCTATGGGTATTGAAACTGGTGACACAGGATTTTCAAGTTTATTCATTGTGACTACATCTTCATTTATTGTGGTTCTCAGAGTTACTATTCACTGTGAGATACTGTAAGCTCTGCTACTCTCCTAAAGCAGATGTGATAAAGTCCAGGTAGCAAGTTAGTTATTAATCAGTTCACTCTTAAAATTTTATTTGTTTGCTGGAGTATAATTGATGTACAATATTACATAAGTTGCAGGTGTATAATATCATGATTCATAATTTTTAAAGCTGATACTCCATTTATAGTTACCATAAAATATTTGCTGTATTCCCCATATTGTATAATATATTCATTTAACTTATTTTATACCTAATAGGGTATAGCTCTTAATCTCCTCCCCCTACGTTGTTGATCCCTGCTTCCCTCTTGACACTGGTAACCAGTAGCTTATGCTCTGTCTCTATGAATCTGCGTCTTTTTTTTTTGTTCTATTCACTAGTTTGTTGTACTTTTTAGATTCTACATATAAATGCTGTCATACAGTATTTGTCTTTGTCTGTAACTAGTTCCCTTTTATTGTTTTTCTTTAGGTGAATAATTTGGTCAAATCCACCTTAGGTATTTATGGTAAGATCAATTTCTTAGTAAACAACGGAGGAGGCCAGTTCTTCTCTCCTGCAGAAAAAATCAGTGCAAAGGGATGGAATGCTGTGATTGAAACCAACCTGACGGGCACCTTCTACATGTGCAAAGCAGGCAAGTGTGGATCAGTAATCCAAAAAGTCAAAGTGTATTTATGTTAAGATCATAGGGCACCTGAAAGAGAAATTGTTAGGAGCTCAGAAGCTCCATGTCATCAACACTTATTGCCCTAATTTAACTTATATACAATATAGCCATGTAAATTCCTACATTTCTGGAGAGTAATTTGGCAGTGTTTTAAAAATATGAATTTGCTTGATCTGTTGATTTTATTTCTAGGAAGTTATCATGTAAAAATGATTAAGAATTTGTGCAAAGATATAGCTACAAAGTGCTTCATTAAATTAAGGAAAGCTCCATACTTATTTTGTTTTTAAGAGATGAATCTGTTAAATCTGTTGTATGGACCTATTATTTCCATGAAACCTTCAAGGAGAATACCAGAGTCCACAATTTTTCTGACTAATAAGTAACTAGCACACATGCATAGTTTTTGGATCAAAGGTTATCTTTCATAGGTGGTAATATTCAACCCTGAAATTGGATAACTGAAGAGTTTCCTTACAAGCTACTCAAGACATTTCTACACTGCAAAATGTGAAATGAGTATAATTCTGACCCACAGGGTCTTCACCCCAACATGGATTAGGCTTTATATTCTTAGTATTTCCAAATCAAAGGTCTTGCAGACATTTTCAGGCTTTATCTTTATCTAACTGATAATACAGAGTTCTATATTAATTGTGATAACAGGATTGACTGCTGAAGTGTAGCGATCCAGAAAAAAATAGGAGCTTGAATAAGATAGTTGATTTCTCCCTCACATAAAAATTCAAGGTGTATGGTCCAGGGATAGTATGGTAGTTTCATAATCATTAGGGAATAAGGATCTTTCTTCTTGTTTACTGTCTTTAACATGTCCATCCCCTAGTCCAAAATGGCTGCTTCAGTTCCTGCCATCATAACCGCATTCTAGACAGCAGAAATTCAGAGAAGTGTAAAACTCATTCTTTTTAACAGCATTGTCTGGAAGTAGCACCATTACATTTACTGACATTCATCATCAATTAAAACTCAGTTAATTGATTATACCTACCTATAAGTGATACTGGGAAATAGAATCTTTAGCTATGTGCCTAAGTACAAATTCAATTTCTTGTAAGAAGAGAATGAGTACTAGGAGACAGGTTTTAGTCTCTTAACTCAGCCTTCATAGTTCAGCGCTTTGACATCTTCCAGCACTCAAGTCATCGATCTCTTACAAACCTTAAGTTCCATTAATTAGAACTTTTCAGAGTCTAGATTCAGTTATGATTTTTATTAGCCAGAGTTGAATTAAAGAATCCAAGGCCTGTAGTTTTTATTTTCTGTTTACTTTAAACAATGGGACTTTTGGTTTTGACAACAAGGAATATGGAACATACATTTTTCTATACCAGAATAATAATAGTGAAAAACTGAAAACCATTTAAATATTTATTAATTGAGTGAAGTTTTATACATCTATAGCATAGAGTACTATGCAGCCACTGAAAATATAGGTACAAAAGTCTACTTCTCAGTATGAAAAGATATTCCTAGATATCACTGAGTGAAAAAAAAGGTTTAAAACATTCTATCCAGTGTGATCACATTCTGCAAAAACAGTATGTATTTATTATATGGCTGTATATAAAT